>NC_057801.1:810997027-811018578 GCF_018294505.1 Triticum aestivum
CTTCAGACATGCCACCACACCTTCTCGCATGTATGAGGGCCCGGTGCGACGCTCCGGTGGCATTGCTACACCCAGGGCCCCCGTCCCGCCTAACTCTGGAGCGGTTGACCACGAGATCTAGCCCTTTGACTTTCCATGGATGGACTTTGACCAGTGGACCTCTCCACCCAGTTGTGTTAGGTCAGCCCATAGGAACAATTTGGAGCAACACCCGGGCCAAACCCACAGCAAGATCCCGTCCATGTAGACCCAACGCGACCGTTTCCCCCTCCGGGTGTCGGCGGCGGCGCCGTCTGTGAGGAGGGCCACACCTCGGAGATGCGTGTCGCCTCTTCAGACATGCCACCACACTACCCGGTTGTGGTAGGTCATCCCATATATAGAAACACTTGGGAGCAATGTCCCCTCCGTATAGACCCGATGCGGCTGTTCCCCCCTCCAGGTGCCGGCCGGCGGCGCCGCCGTCCGTGAGGGGGGTCACACCCCTCCATATAGAACCGAAAAATAATGTATGTATGCTTATATTAACACATGCTACATGTAAGTTAATCAAATAATAATATGTAAAAAACATAAAAAATTGTTATGCAAAAAAATATAGATATGACAGCATAGCTGCGGCCAGGGCAAATGGACGGTGCGCCGCGGACCGATGACATGTCATCTATGCCGACGGCCGCCCGTCTCCGCCATCGGCATAGATTCGACGACGTTAGCCGCCCGTCACGAGCGTGGTCTCCGGGCCCGTAGCTATGCCGACGGCCCGTGTATGCCGACGGGAGCTGTAGGCGTAGCCAGGGCTAAGCCGACGGTTGTTCTTTGTCGACGGGGGCCGTCGGCGTAGCAGGGGATAGCCCGACGGCCATTGTATGCCAACGGCCTGGACCTAGCTGTCGGCATAGCATGGAGTAGGCCGACGGGGGCCGTCGGCATATGTTTGGCCGTCGGCATCGAGCCCTGTTCCGTTAGTGCGCACGACCTTGCTGCGGCCGTGGTCACAAATGGTCTGCTCCGAGCCTCCGACCTCACCGTGAACACGGCGTGCCTCCTGCTCTAAACCTACCTCCTGACTCACGTCGAGGATCTCTATGAACCTTGTTGGCGGTGTTAGGTTAGCTTTATAGTGTGTCGAGTCTGTATCTTATCCGGTAGCAAGATTCTTTCCTAGTTGTATACGATACATGATGGAAATGGACATGGGCTTGTATGAATTTTAAAGGAAAGAAGAATCGGCGAAAGGCATTACCGAGAAAAAAATAGATGCACGTTAGGATCTTATTAGAAAACTTATGATTTTTTTTCCATAGAGCGGCCTTTTGAATCTCAACCGTCGATCTTTATGGTTAACACAAAATCAATGGATATAAAGGGATGATTTGTGGAGAACTATGAAAGCTTCCGTCCATTATTATTACTAGATGACTCGTTGCGCCAATGGCGCAAAGGCCGAGAGGGAGCCAAGTATTGTGAGAATATTTAGACACTCAAGTCGAAAATCAAATGTGGCCAACACTCCCGCATCCTCTGCTTGGAAGACGCCTTTTCTCACCGGATCAAACATAGATAAATGATTCTTCAAGAGCAAATTTCAAAGAAAATATAAAGGATGGAAGGCTTTAAGTTGTACTATTGAGACCATACCACCATATCTTCTTTTAGTTTCTTTGGAAATCGAAAGGTATAAGAGGTTGGTACATGTGAGAAGCTGTGAATCCACAACAAAAAACTAAACTAACTTCCAAACAAACATTTCAAGTTTGGAAGCCACAAAGAAGCAGCCCAGATCTCTCGTTGTAGTGCAGGTTCAAGAAAATGGGCCGAATGACCATCACAGCAACATGTAGAAGCAGCAAAAATATAGGCTTGGTGTGTAACTGATCATGAAAGATAGTTTGATCAGTTTCTCCATTGTTGGCTTATACTGAGCAAGAACATCAGCCTGCAGAGAAGAAAAATGGAGGACTGCTTTATTCTGCGGTACATCCGCAATACTACAGCAAATAACGTAGTTAAATGTGCGCTAAGATGTAAGACCTTTTAGATCACTATTTTAGTGATGTAAAAAGTAAGCGGTCATCTAAAAGCTCTTGTATTAGTTTAAAGTGGGAGTACTTAATAAGACTGTAAGCCAGTACATCAAAGTAATGCCGGCTTCCCATTGATTTGATCAAACCAATATGACAAAGGGAAGGTGAAACTTCAGAAGACCATATAAATTGAAAGCGATGTCTTAATTTAAAACTCTGGAATGAAGTAATAAACATTAAGTCTGAATGTTGTCACTAAAAAAGCATAAAAAAGGCAGACCAGCCAGCAGTGCATCATAATTAGTGGTTCATCATGGGCAAACCAGGCAGCAGTAGCCTAATAACTTAGAGGGAAAAAATGCAAGAAGTCAAAGCACAAGGTGGGAAATAGGACCGAGCATTGACAGGTAACCAAATAATGAAGGAATATCCCCAGAGGATGCAAGAAATGAGAGAGGAGCACCTAGCAGAGGTTTGTGGACTACCTATTTATGCCACACCATATCCACATCCCTAGCACTTGACGTACTTGCTGCTATTGCCATGTCTACCTTATTTCCTCCATTGCCGGTTCGTGGACTACCTCTTCAGGACACGCCGAATACATCCTCTCCTTCACCAGCTGGTAGTCTCGCCCTTCAATCATGCCACTAACAAATAAAAGGAGAAAACTATGATCAAGTTGATAAGTCTTACGACTGTATGTGAGGAAAGCAAATAATTCATGCTTGTCAATACCATAGTGTACAATTCTAGCAGAAAGCACATCATCATTCTGGAAGAAAATAGGTGGAAGCATAAGAAAGCAATTAAACAATCTCTTCAGAGGCACTCACATGGTAAAATCCAAAACATCGAAAGCAATATATTATTTTTGCGAAATGTACAGGATTCAAGAAACTGAGTACCATCAAAAGTAGTCTGCTATCCATATCCAGAACTCCAATTCTTACATACTTGCTAAAAGTTTTATTGGTTGAGATCATTTTTGGATCACCCACCAGCAAGTATGCATGATTCATATGTGAAGAGAAACTGACAATTACAACCAATAACCAATTAGCCAACACATGAAAAACTATCCTAAACCACTATGACTACTATTCACCAATACCATAGATGATAGCACTATGCTATCAGTTTCTTCATGATTCACCATATAAAAAGATTATACCTCTTCTACATAGCAGCACAAGATGTTTACACAAGGAAGGAAAAGAGTAAGTTTAATTTCTTTTCACCTATTTCTTATCAATGGAGATGGAAAGTGCTCTAGTCTATTTTTAATGTTTTATCTTGTCCACCTATTTGTAGATAGGCCTTTTTGTAACATGACAACCTGAAATTTATTAAGAGACATGAAACTTTTATTATATGATCGAAAGAACAAAAGTTAGTAAATATTTGTTACAAGTACCTGGCAGGAACAAGTGCAGCCTCAGTCTTTTTCAGAAGGCTAGTACATATTACAAACCAGGAAACGATTGTTGAAATATGTGCTATGATGCAGTTTCTGAAACACGGTTTCATGGTTGGCCATGATAAGTGTCAAATGTTTTCTCCTTTTTATTCGGGGTCCATTAGGGTCATAGCTGATGGTACCTTATAAACAAAATTTTCAGAATAGATTGCAGCTTGTATAAGATAGACAGGTTTAGTTAGTATCATATTTAATCGAAAAGCAAAATAATCATTTAACTATTTACATGTCTAGATCCAAGGTTTGAGAAATCAATAAAGTGCCCTCCCTAGAAATCACAGTGGAAGCAAGTAAATAACCCAAGCTTGGTGTCGCACCACAATAAAGAGGATCATAAAGGAAAAAAATAGAGGGTCATACAGAATAATCAGGAATCTGTACACACAACTTACTACAGTTTACTCATGCTTCAGAATCAATCAACATGCTTAATGCCGCACCACAATAAGTAGCACATGGATATTCTAACTCACAGGACAACCTATATAATGTCATCTTGCCTTGCATTTGCCCTCTCATTGCATCGACCACCAAGGTAACATAAAAAAGCACGCCAACCAAGATAAACCAAATCATGGACTTGGACAGGAAAATCAAAGAGAGGGAAAACCTATGGATGGGTTAGATAGCAAGTCGCTCGCGAGGGCGCCCAGGTCTAGCCGACAACACCCGGCCCCACACACAGTTCGGAAGCACTCTAGCACATAATCAGATGGCATGAAAGTACCAACAACGACCAACCAAACCGAATAATCCACATGAATGGTTGTGAATGAAGGCAGAATCATATGCATCTCACAACTAACAAATTTAACTGATAATTCAAGATACTAAAGATCTGCTCTACATTTTCGACGGTGAAAATAGTAAAGATCTCGAATGCAATAAAACAACAAGGAAGCAAACAAGTTGCACATGATTTAAATTACGTCGCGTAACTTCTAAAGTTTTCCCTTTATATGACAACCTTCGTCCCAGCAAGAGTCATTACAGTATTTAGATATCTTGTATAAAAAAGATCAAGAACTAAAAACTACATTCGGCAAGACATCCTCTCTACAAAAGGAAATTCCCAGAGCAAACATTAGCCGATTCAGTGCATATCTCCAAGGCTCATGTAAGGGAATTGTCAAAAAGGAGTGAACTGGATTGGAAGGAGCTGCAATACCTAAGGATGGGTTGGAGACTGCGAGGTCGACAAGGACGCCTATCAAAGCATGTTTCTTCTGTCATAAGCTTTTATTTTACTTCGTCATGAAGCTGTGAAAAAAGCCATCTCGGTATGAGCTTTCGAGATTTAAACCAACCATTTTCATGAATAAATTAGTTGCTTCAGTTCTGTTGGGCCGTATCATATAACAAAGAACAGAACAAAATAGAAGTTTCTCTACCAATGTTGTAATTGTCTTGAGTAAATGGAAGTTAAGATAAATGAGAATCCTTGAGGCAAACACAAATTAAAAAATCAGCCACCGCAATCCTCAATGTCCGTTGTTCCTCTCTCTATGGCCAGGCATTAAAACCAAAACAGCCTAACCAGCCCACATTAAAGCAAAAATGGAAAACACGACATCCTCTATTGTAGAATTAAGAAAAATATGCTCTCCGGGGATAGATTGGTTCACCTTGAGGTACAGAATAATTCGAACTCCTACAAAACATTACATTGTTTGCTTTAGTATATGACCCGTTCAATCTGAAAAGTATTCAAAATTTTCATCCAAATCCTTGCAATTCTTCCTACTGTGTTGAGCTTGTAACAGTGATATTAGTATAAGAATTTTATTCTCTTTCTCTAGCTAGAAATCTCCAATCTGAAGTTTCAAGACACTGATCAAAGTATATTATGTCAGAAAAGAAACTCATTCCACTATGGATATAATTATTTGGCTCACACTTGTGAATCAAGCAAGGAAGGAAGCGAACCTGATGGTGTTGGTGTATTGCGGCTCAGGCCAGTGTGCTCGACTTGCCGCTGCGTGTTGTTGGCTTCGCGCCACAAGACTCACCATGTCCTGACCAGTGCAACACATATAAGATCACCCTCATAACCCAAGAGAAGTAGGGAAGTATGTAACTAACAAAAAAACAGATGTAGCAAGTGCAAGGTAGGCTTAGTGGTGCTTAGAGCTTACTTCAACTTTATACCAAAGGATGTACACCGGTCATCTTCCTCGCTGGTCCCAGACATTGCCGCATGCCACCCTTCGAGAAGACAGTAGAGGGATGATTCTTCAACTGAAGATGAAGAAATGAAGGAAGAGCAAAAATTTACCTGAGCATTGGACCGGCGTCATTCATGGATGGAGCTTGGAGGAACCCTCTTCTCCACTTCTCTCGATCCACTGCCGCTATTACTGCCTCGCACCATGCATCCGAGCCTACATAAGGAAAATGGCCCTCAACACCTGAACAACACACGGGGCGCAAAACTGGGCATACAGAAAAAGGTGCATCAATCAAATATCGGCAGAGATGCATAGCAGGAAATGCACATACAACTTCATGGTTTTTTATGGATGAAAATACCAACATCTAGACCTAAACATCACCCAAGGATTATACATTTCAAAATATAGAGCAGAGAGGCTATCAACAGTTGTATTCTAAATCTCTTGACATCACAATTCGTGCAAGAAAAATGGACAAAATAAGACACTGCAAGCAAATGTGCACCAAATTATGAGCAAAGAAACTGATAATTAGAGCAGATTACTCCGCTTGCCCTTCTCACCGGCCTGCTCCTTCCCCCTGACGTCGGCCTCCTCCCCCTCCCCTGTAGCTCCTTCCCCGTGTCATCGGCCTCAATTGCATGAAGAAAGTATTATGGTGGTGGAAATAAGCAGAAGATAGTCTTCTTCTGGGATCTGCAATAATACTCCCTTAGGAAGAACTGCAAGATACAAGGCATACATACTCAGATGAGAGAGCAGATCTGCGGGCTAAGCATTTCTTGTAAGGTGAACTGAAGTAACGCATGAATGTACCTCGAGGAAGACGACCTCAGAATGAACCCGTCGCTACCCTTCGCCTCCAACAAACACCGCATCAACAGATTGATTGGAATATCAATTCCTAAAAAGGCATGATCATACAAAAGGGATTTATCAGCAGACGTATACTGATTCCAATGATGGGCTTCTATATGAAACCAAATTTTAAATATACTGAACTCTTTTGCATCAGATTAAAATTAGCAAAAAAAATGATGGTAAATCTAATATCATATCCAAATACAACTTTGTGCTCAGCAGCACCTACAATCTAAGGCGGCTAATCCATCAAAGAACGTATATACATTACCTACAATCGAACGCAGCTGATCCATCAAAGAACGTATATACAGGAAAGGCTAATCTAAAACAAAGTCTAAAAGGTAAACTAAACCTGCATCCAGTTGATAGAAAATAAAAACAATCTACAACTTAGTGTGTAAATTATGAAAAAAATACAGGGAATGATGGGGGCAGAAGGTTGCAACCGGCCTGGAGATGGACACCATGCCACCACTGAAACTCAGTGTAGGAATCAAGTGCAACCCAAACACTATGTGCATAATTAGAAGAAAAAAAGGAAGTATGAGCCCAGTTCACCATGGGAAGATGAGGAAAGGAGGAAGAAAGAGCTCACCGCTGTGTTGCATCTCTCCTCCATGAACTGGCAACCGTCCTTGACCTCTCCCCCTCTGCACGCAACCACCGGGGTGGGGACCCTGCTGCCCTCACTGCAGCAACCGCTCCTTCTCGACCTGCGACCAATCTGGAATCATGGCGTGCAGCGACCCCCGAAGATGGAGAGGGATGGTGGAGTCCATGGCAAAGGCAAGGACGCCGGGGAGGGGCAGGGAAAAGAGGGACGCGAGAGAGGCGGCGGGGGGCAAGGCACGACCTTCGTCGCGCCACCATGACCACGGCCTCCTCCTCCTCACGCATCTGCCCCTGCCACCATGACTCTCTCCGTACCTGGATCTCGGGGAGGATGCATCTGGAGAGGGACATTGGCTGGGGGGAGCGGCCGGCGAGGCTCTGGCCCTGGTCGGAGAGGGAAGAGGAGAGGAGGAGACGAGCGGGAAGAGGAAGGGCGGCGTGGGGGAGAGGAGGCGGCTGAGGGGGAGGCGACTGGCAGCGGCGAGGGTTTCTCCATGGCAGCGTTTTCTATTTATACCCCTACACATAAAAAGACTAAAATGCCCTTGGCGGGGCACAAAATTTACAAGTGGTGGCACGAAGCGATTTAAAGGCGACGTGGCTGGCTTCGTTGTGCCTAGGAGTTCTTCAGGGTTTATATGTTCAATAGGTATAGATATAGATATAGATATAGATATAGATGTGGAGTTGTGGATAATCTGCATATATCACCTCATAATACATGACTAACTTAGCTATAACAACACATAGGTCCTGGCCTAGATTTTATCTTTTGAGCAACTTTAACTGGATTAGAAAGTCCAAAAAGAAATCATACAAACTAAACATGTGCAGGTAAACTTTATTTATTTTCTTTTTCGCAGGGCAATGCCCTCAACACGAAGAGCAATAACAAAAATCATTAGGGCTAGGGCCACGACAACGGCCACCATTAAAGTGTAACCCGGTGCAATAGAGTTCACAGACGATTACTGGATGAACGTCACGACATGGCGGGCCATATGCCTTTGTTTCCTTGCAATCATGTCTGAGTGGTAGCACTGGAGCCAAATTATCATCGCCTCTATCTGTTCCTGTAGATGGAGCCAAAGCCTTCCCACCTCGTCCGGGAGATAAAGGTGAAGCACCACCACCAATAAACTTTTGGCGGCCTAGTTGCTCTCCACTACTGGGTTCTGTTTGTGAAATCAAGTCCTGAATTAGCATCAAGAGGTAAAGGGACAAGGCAAAACTGTGAAATAAAAGGAAAATCAGATAAGTGTGGATCAGTTTTTCCTTTGGTATAAGTTGAACACAAGAACCGTATACCAAGCCTATTATTATCATAAGTTCACAATGACGAATTTGAGACAATAAACAAATACCAAGTACTGCTATGAATATAGAAGTACTACACCTATAACTAAATATAAGAAGGTTTTGGTATAGTCTTTCTATATATACATAAGTATGGCATATGTAGGTTAACGTATGATTCATTGTACCTTCAATGGTTAATAGGACCAGAAACATGATCACTAGAATGGTCATTTTCCCGGCCATCATTTTGCTCTGCTTGCGAAAAGCCAGAAGTGTTCTTCCAGAGGGACTCTATTTATGGAAGCTTGGATTAAGCAGGTTTGCTGAAGTGATGTGTAGAATATCTTTAAGATATTGTAGCATTGTCTCATGACTTTTATCAATAAAAGAAATTAGAAGATATGCATCTACCATTAGTTC
This sequence comes from Triticum aestivum, assembly GCF_018294505.1. Lineage (NCBI taxonomy): Eukaryota > Viridiplantae > Streptophyta > Magnoliopsida > Poales > Poaceae > Triticum > Triticum aestivum. The sequence goes on from NC_057801.1 coordinate 811,005,901, forward strand.
CACATACATAATATATTTCCACAAGATATACATGATGATGAAGATAGATATCTCCACCAGATATACATGATGATGAAGATAGACATCTCCATAAGATATTCATTATGTCAGAAGGATTGTTGCAATATGGTGTAAGTGGGTGTTGAAGCATCTTCCATCTTATATCTTATATCTTATATCTTATCTTGTCTTATCTATCTATCTATCTATCTATCTATCTATACCTATACTAATTATGTACTCCCTGAAAATTCATACGGTGTAGATCGATCAGCCGATATAATTAGGATGTAGATTTCTTTAATTCTGCGGAGAATTACTAGTTAAATTGTTAGTAATGGCGCACCTATGGGCAGTGCGCCATTACTAGTTAAAACTAGTAATGGCGCACTGTCCACATGTGCGCCATTACTAACAATTTTTTTAATTTTTTTTTCAAAACTACTAATGGCGCACGGTGGGTGTGGTGGGCCATTACTATGTCAACTAGTAATGGCGCACCACTCCCATGGTGCGCCATTAGTAGTTTTGAAAAAATTATAAAAAAAATTACTAATGGCGCACCATGGGATGTGGTGCGCCATTAGTATTTGCACACTAATGGCGCATCAACACATGGTACGCCATTAGTATTTAGTAATGGCGCACCACATGTACAGTGCGCCATTAGTGTCCATCCCATCTATAGCCCTTTTCCTAGTAGTGTTTATTAGCCGATAGTCGCACCCAAGCAACCCTAAACTCAAGAAAAGAGTGAAGTAACTCTTTAGCCTCGTCAACTAGTTGCCCATTTGCAAAGAAATCCCGTTGCTTGTTTCTGATCTTGGTTACCACCAATTGGGAGTCCGTCCGGGCGTTAATTCCTTTGGTTAGAACAAGGGCCCGTTGACACGCCATCAGCTCCGCCACCTCGGCATCGTGAGCGGAAGGGAAAAAATGGCATGCTCCCGCAATGAACTTGCTATGGTGGTTCCTAAGGACGGCAACTCCCCCTCCTGATTCTTGGTGCTTTGCCATAACACCATCAGCATTAGCTTTTATCCATCCTTCAGCTGGCTTTTTCCATCGCTCCAATGCGTTTCTTTCTCTCTGTTGAGGTATTTTCTCACGCACAGACTTCCATTCAGCAGTAAGCCGAAGCACTCGTTCACATATACTTCCTGGGTCTTTCATTCTGCGGAAGGGAAAAATTGGATGATTGAGATAATGGGTGTGAGTACACCCGGGAGTAGTCACACCTTTCCGGTCTTTCATTCTGCATGTTTCCTTTGCTTCATTCCTCATAGTCCATAGCTCGTACCAACTCCTAATCACAATTTCCTTTTCTTCAGACCCTGCGGAGCTAAGCCAATCCATGAGCCATGCACGTAAGGCCGCAGGGTCATGAACTTGCACCGAAAGGCATGGCAGCGGGGCAGCGACAGCCTCACGCAGGCACCTCCAAAACTCAATTGCATGCGGGCACCTCCAAAACCTATGCATAGCATCTATCTATCTATCTCTCTCTATATATCTATGATAATTATGGACGCCCTGAAAATTCCCACGTTAATCAGAAATTAAGAGCCATTAATCTTATGGGATCAATTTATTACGGTGTAGATCGATCAGCCCATATAATTAGGATGTAGATTTCTTTAATTATGTGGATAATAAAATCTGTCTATATATATATATATATATATATATATATATCTATACCTATACTAATTATGGACTCCCTCAAAATTCCCATGTCAATCAGAAATTAAGAACCTTTAATCTCGTGGTAACAAATTATTACGGTGTAGACCGATCAGCACATATAATTAGGATGTAGATTTGTTTAATTCTACAAATAAAAAGATGTGTCAAATCGAAGGCTCACGGCCCTTCCTGGAAAAACGTTCAAAATTTATTTTGCAAAAGGTGATCTGATTCTAATCTATACTATTCCACCGTCCTTTCCTCATCTATTTAAATATACTAGTAAGCATGCACGTGCAACGCACGTCTCATAATCTGACTCTTATAAAAACATTTATTTTGAATATAGTTTCTCTGTTAGCAAGTTATTTTTACCGAACCATTTAAATGTGTCTTATACGAAACAATATGATCGCACATGTAACATACAATCCGTGGGACCTGGGTTGTTTGCATCATTTTTCATGTCTCAATTTCTTAAATTATCATAATTCAAGTGCACTAAAGTGACAGCTAGTTTTGGTCTACAATCTGTCGTATGAGCCAATAAAGTAGTAACCTAGTGGTACAACATAGAATAAGTATAATGATACGTGGCGAAAAATACATGTGTAGGAGTGTCAGAAAAAATATCTCACGTGAAGTACGCTGTAAAATGTAACATCCATAGACTACACGATGACCTAACTTAAATATATTCAACAAAAAATTTATCAACTTTTATGGAGATTCATATAACAAATTTTAAAATCATCAAACAAAAATGACAGTAACCAACGCTGATGATTTTTACGTAGAAGATAAAAAGGATGGCAGGCATGCAGGGGAATCGGATAAAAAAGAATGGGTCTTTTTAGAAGATATTTTTTTGATTTGGACAAGGCGCACAATCACAATCTCTCTCTGGTAAGTTCCTAATTTTATTTAAAAAAACGTTAGTTATCCTCCCCACCGCCACCTCAGTCCCTTACATTTCTCTCCCCGTTCCCCATTCTCCCATGGTGGCCACACCCCTCACTCCACAGCCGGCCCTCTTCGTCACCAACGCCGGCGCTCCCTGGTCAAGCCGCCGCTCACCTTCATCACCACCGTCGGTGCTTCCTGGTCAGGCTGCGGCTCCCCTTCGCAGCCGCTGCTCTTCCTCCCCTTGATGTGGAATCGCTCGAGGAAGTGGCCGAGGAGGCCCTCGAGCTCGGCATGCTCGCGCCAGCGCTAGGCGCCGGCGAAGGTGGACGCGAAGGTGTGGCACTCGCACGCGCCTGCTCTACCCCGCACCTTCTCCGAATCCGTTGGCTGAAGTGTTCGAGAAGGCGCTCGAGGTCGGAATGCTCGCCGGCGATGCCGGGCCCCTCCCTCCTCCTGATACCCTCTCCGTTGCCGCCTTGAGCCTCTCCACCCTCTCCCGTGCGGTCGTCCGGGTCCAGGTAAGTCCCTCTCTGCAACCCTGCCACCTGCTCCACCCAGTCAATTTGGTTCTTCGCCAGGTGCATCCCCTCATTGATAAATCACCATGAATATTCCCAAGACTGTGTATAATTGTTCTATTATAGGGCTTTTTTTTTGCGGGGTTATAGAGCTTTATTATAAAAGCTGATTTAACTGACTATTATTCTGCTCTAGATTGTTGCACCTTCTGGCTGTGAGTGGATCCAAGAGTCAGCATGATACAATATCTTTTCAAAAGATGATAGATTATCTTCATGAAAGAAAGGAAGTTGGAGAATTATTATTGAAGATGAATTCAGTGTCATGTGTTTCTCAAGAGCTAAAATGGAACAAGAAGTGCAAAACTGGCAATTCTTTTTGTAAAACTATTAAGCTCGTCATGGTGGTTACCATGAATGAGTGTCTGGTTTAATGTTTAGAAAGTGAGTTTTGTGTTACAATGTTCTCTTTCAAGACTGTTATATGAGAAATCATCCGTTTAATTGGTGGCTATGTTGATGATAAGGCCCTTAATGGTTCAGATTTCCCGAGGGAGGAAAAGGAGGTGCTGAAAGGGGATGGGAGCAACAAGTATAAATCGAAGAGTATGTTTTGATTCTGAGTTGCATTGCACAGTATTTCTATTGTTCTATGAAATCCATGGAATTGTATGGAACATTCCTTCATGTGATAGGCATATTTGTTTACTAAATCAAACTGCGTAGTTCCAACAAACAGACATTCAAATGCACCATTTTACCCTTTGAAAGTAGGAAGTGCAACTTCTTTAGTGTTTAGAATGGATCAGGTGTACTTCAGATGTTTTCAGTTTTAAATAATTATGCACATTCTCAATCATCATGTGTGCAAAAAGTGGGTTTATACAGATTTGTACAATTCATTGTAACATCCTGGAGCTTAAACTAATTATGATTAATTTGGTCGTTCTCTGATGTGTGATTACATTAATACCTTTGGCACCTTTGTAATTTGCTAAGCTAAATTCAATATTTCAGGTGTTCTGCGACAACTCAAGTCACCTTCGTAAATTCTGGAAGCCAACTTTTTTGACACCAGGCCAAGGAGATAGAGTGCATGATTCAGTCAGTTACAAAAGTGCAGTAGCCAAAAACACTAACCATTTTCCACATAAAAAACCATTAATGACCTTTCCCTCTCCATTTGCCTCTTCAGATCCTTAGGGTCTACATCTATGATACATTCTAGTTAGTTTAGCATCTCACCAGTTATCTGAATAATACATAAGCATCCAGTACAAGGGCATTTTTACCTTGGTACATGGCATCTCATCAGTTATCTGAATAATAAATAAGCATGCAGTACAAGGGCACTTTTATCTTCGGACATGGCCAGGGGTGTATGTGGTACATTTTTCTCGTCATTAAGCAGTGATGTTGAAGCCTGTTTCTTCTCACGGGCTTCACGACGTCTTTTAAGAATATCATCTTTATTGCGTGCATAATACTCTTTTTTCCTCTGCCTCTTCAATTCTTCAAGGTATGTATAAATACATGCCATTAAATTTTGCACATAAGCAACAGCAAAACAGTAGCGCAAAGTAGGAACCGATTGATGATAGTTACCCAATGTTTGGTTGTTGCTTATATCCTGAAATGGGGTGCACGCCCCCGCACTATTGGGATATGTCATACCTTCGCCTTCATGTGAATACTCATGCCATTAAATTTTGAGAAGCATGGAAGCTGTGGAAATTAATCATGAACACCACCATCAGATGCAAACATACTACACTGTCCTTTCTCTTGATATTGTGTTTCAACGGAGTTCTAATTTGACATTAATAACAATTTTGAATGGCAGATCCCCTTACTGGACCACATTAAGTTGTTGGCCCTGCTATTTAACGTCCATGGTGATGCTGATGATGATCTTGGCAGGGGTAATGCTTTGATTTCATAGACCTGTTGCTTTGATAGCTAGAGAACTAATTTCTCAAGAGGACTTGATTTAGTGTTCTTATGATATTTTTTAGCTGGGGCTGTTTTTTTTCATGGATTTTCTCTGTCCACTACATCATAAATCTGGTAATGTAAAAGTAATATCTATTTCTGATTATGTAATGACCGACTGTTATCTTGCTTCTTATTCATGTATCTTCAGATTTATGTATCTGCCTGGGGTGTTGGCATGTCCTTGAGCACGCATCAGGTATGTATGTATCTGTTGGTATCTTAGTGTACTTTGTAGTTTCAGAGTAGCACTCTATAATTTGGCACATGCCTATGAGTGTATATGTATGTGCATGTGTACTGGCCATAGGCCCGAGCTGAAACTAATTATGATTAATTTGCTCATTCTGTTATGTGCGCTTACATTAATACCATTGGCACCTTTGTAATTCTATAAGCTAAATCCCATATCGCAGGTGTTCTGCGACAACTCAAGTCAAGTTCGTAAATTCTGAAAGCCAAGGAGACAGGGTGCATGATTCAGTTAGCTACAAAATTGCAGTAGCCAAAACACGAACCATGTTCCACATAGTAAACAATTAATTACATATATAAAACGAACGGCTTATAGCATTATGATGTGAGGGGACGTGGGCTCCCACCAATCATGTTCAACATTATGATGTGCAGGCAGGAGACGGGGTTGGTGGGAGGCACCGTGATCAAGGGAGAGGGGAGCTAATTTAGTTGAGTTTCCTTATTAGTTTGTGATCACAATTGCGTGATTGTAGGGGACGTGGGCTGGTACTTGGAATATTCCTCCGGTGGTGGAGTGCGGTCAGTCATGTATGCTAAGTGCACACCATAGAGGTATTAGATTAATGATGGCTGTTAGATTACGACTTGTGGGACTAATTGTGTGGTGTTGATTGGTTCGTATATTTTGTGGTACTAATTATTGGGTGCACATAAGAAAGTTCTTGTTTGATTGTTTAATAGTAGTAGTGGAGAAAAAGTACTTGATGGGTTAATCAGAAAAAGAGAAATAGGCTAGAAATTACCATAAAAATTAGAAACATCCGTCTATCAATTTAATAGATCAAGTTTTCATAACAATTAGATATCATTGTAAGTCAAAAAATTACCCACCACTGCCACTATAATTATATGGAAAGAAAACGTTTTGCTACATGTAGCCAAAGTTAGGACGTGGGATGCATCTAGGAAAAAGACGCGGCTGCTCTTATATGTAAAAAAAGGACATCAATGCTCAGTTAGAAGAAAAAAAAAAGAGTACATGCGACGATGCATAAAGGGACATGAGATCCTCAGTTCAAGGAAAAGTGCGCACAGCTTGCTATATGCATGCATGCATTTAGGTGGAACAAAAAACGTGCATCTGTGTGCCCTTCGTATGCCTGCATGGCCTGCCAAAAAAGTGTGCACACAAGCCCTTGATACTATATGCGCGTATTTGGAGATTTTAAATGGTGGCGCACCAACTAAGAGCTCGCATGGACACGGTGAATTTCTGTTGCTCCGCATCCATGCCAATAAAGCCTTTGTTTCGTACAATGGAATCGTCTTTTGTCATCAAGTGATGCTAGGGAAAGCCTCAAGAGTTGTTCCGGAGGGAGCCGTGGGACATGTAGTCTGCTGCTGCAATGCATAGAAGCGGTGGAACATGAAACACTACGGAGCACCAGATCAGTAATTAGTACAGCAAAGAACCAAGACAAGAAGATGAAGCAATTGACACGTCTGCACAGATCAGCAATTAGAGAGGTGGAGAGCCAGATCCCACAGAGGACTCCAAAAGACTTTGTTTTCTGAGATTGGCAAGGTTTATGAATTATTATTATTTTTTTGTAAATTTGCTTCAGCCATCATGTCACACACATGTATACACGAGAATTAGATGCCTCGAAGGCACAACTGAAGGTTTTCTGGTAACCTAACCTAGGAGAGAAGGGTGTGCCTGATGCCTTTTTTATATCCACAAAATAAATTCCATGGATTGCCTTAGGATCCCTGAGTCCAATTCTGATCGGGAGAGCTCTACCACCTCCACCGGTCTGGAGGGAAACGTGCCGGGGAGTAGGCGCCGAAGGACAGAATTAGAGGTGGGCCGACACAGGCGACAAACCTTCCAAAAATATGATCGTTCGGAGTTTCCATATGTTGATGAACTTCGTGTGCCTCAGTGTGGTTTTGCCTGCTTTCATCTGAGTCGTTTTGCTACCAGGCCGCGACTCTCCGGTTCCAACGCCGTTCCATACATGAGGACAAGCAGCCGATATCGTTCGCTTCTACATCTAGATGTTCATCATAGAGTGATGAACTCATTGATTCGGGTATAATTCTGATCGGAGTTTCATCCACACTAAGATCGATTTTTTCTCTGGTAACAAAACCTTAGTTCCGCTTTCTTTGAAAATCTAAAGGATTTCTACTTGTCTTTTCCTTCTGTGAGCACAGTAATCCAATTTGTTTTGTCATCTTCTTCTCATAATCATGCATCTAATTAGTTTTCCATATGTTTGGTGGTCTATAAAGATCCTATTGCTCAAAGATTGGTAATAAATATGGTAATAATATGTATTGTATATGCCATAAGTTTCATCATAATTTTTACACACCACTAGTAGAAAAGGGGGCAATGGTCCAGGCCGGGTCAGCCCATTAGTCCTGGTTCAATCCAGAACCGGGACCAATGGGGGCATTGGACCCGGTTCGTGATCCCCGGGGGCCGGCCGGGCCACGTGGGCCATTGGTCCCGGTTCGTCTGGACCTTTTGGTCCCGGTTGGAGGGACGAACCGGGACCAATGTGCCATGGTCCTGGCCCACCACCATTGATCCCGGTTGGTGGCCTGAACCGGGACCAAAGGCTTCCCTTTAGTCCCGGTTCAAGCCATGAACCGGGACCAATTAATTCCCTATATATACCTCTCGCCCGCGAGCAGAGCACTCTCACTGCTCTGTTTTTCGTGGCCGGCGAGGAGAGAGCTTTGTGGTGCTCTAGCTCACCTCCTATGCACACGAGGTGTTCGATGGAATGCCCGAGGCACACTACTTAAGCTTTCTCCTCCCCAAGCTCGACCTCCAAGCTCCATTTTCCTCAATATTTGTCTAGGTTTAGCGGTCCGTCACGTCCCGTCCCCGTATTCACCGTCGTCGATCGCCTGCGCCGATCTCGTTGCCGGCACCACCGTGGTGAGCCTCTTGTTCTTATCTTTTTTCTGAAAGGAAAAAAATTCTTACTTGTATGTTTATATAGATACTTGTATAATTTTTTTATTTTTATTATTGCATCTTATATAGTGCGATGGTTTTGGTATCCGCCCCCGTCGGTCCTCGTCCTGTCTATGATTCGGATGTGGTATATATTATCTTTTCATAACTATTGTTTCATCTACTGTTTATGACAATTATGCCGACCAACGTGACATAGATTTTATTTATCTAGGAGGTTGTTGAACCGGAAATTCCAACCAACCCTATTGTCGAGAGGTTAAATTTAGTTGAAGAAGAGGAGGAGAAGATGATATTGGAGTTGCATGTTGCGGATGTCGTGGATGATCACAAGATCAAGATGGATGCAATGTGCTTGAAGATTAGAAAGATTAGAAAATATGACATTCATACCGAGGCTTGATATCATTATGCCGTTGGATCAGTTGTTACATTGGTTGCGATTATGATCGCATTTGTTTTTGCATTGAAATGTTTTACATAGTTTCAATGTATTGTTTAATTAATTTAGATGCTCTGCAGAGCTTTATGTTGTTAGATGAGAACTATGTATGTACTTTGGTTTTAATGTGATGATGAACTTCTATTAATTTGGTCACTTAATTATCTATTCATGATGTTCTGTAATGATTTTTGACACACTTAATTATATATAATGCACGCAGATGAACCGGCAATGGATGTACGGTTCAAGACACACCTCCGAGTACATTAAGGGCATGCATGAATTACTCTAAGTGGCTGAGGCAAACAAGCAGAATGATTTTATGTGTTGTCCATGCCCTATATGTGGGAATACGAAGTCTTACTCTGACCGGAAAATCCTTCACACCCACCTGCTTTACAAGGGTTTCATGCCATACTATAATGTTTGGACGAGGCACGGAGAAATAGGGGTTATGATGGAAGACAGCGAAGAAGAAAAGTACGATGACAACTATGTGCCCCCTGAATACGGTGATGCTACTGAAGATCAAGAGGAACCAGACGATGTGCACGATGATGCTGCAACAGGCGAAGCTGCTGAAGATCAAGAGGAACCAGACGATGTGCCCGATGATGATGATCTCAGCTGGGTCATTGTCGATGCAAGGACGCAATGCGAAAGTCAAAAGGAGAAGCTGAAGTTCGATCGCATGTTAGAGGACCACAAAAAGGGTTGTACCCCAATTGCAAAGATGGCAACACAAAGCTCGTTACCGTACCGGAATTGCTGCAGCGGAAGACAGATAATGTTGTGCCTGACAATGGATTTGATAAGCTACTGAAAATATTGAAGAAGAGGCTTCCAAAGGATAACGAATTGCCCGACAGTACATACGCAGCAAAGAAGGTCGTATGCCCTCTAGGATTGGAGGTGCAGAAGATACATGCATGCCCTAATGACTGCATCCTCTACCGCGGTGCGTATAAGGATCTGAACGCATGCCCGGTATGCGGTGCATTACGGTATAAGATCAGACGAGATGACCCTGGTGATGTTGACGGCGAGCCCAACAGGAAGAGGGTTCCTGCGAAGGTGATGTGGTATGCTCCTATAATACCACGGTTGAAACGTCTGTTCAGAAACGGAGAGCATGCCAAGTTGATGCGATGGCACAGTGAGGACCGTAAGAAAGACGGGAAGTTGAGAGCACCCGCTGACGGGTCACAGTGGAGAAAAATCGAGAGAAAGTACTGGGATGAGTTTGCAAGTGACCCACGGAACGTATGGTTTGCTTTAAGTGCGGATGGCATTAATCCTTTCGGGGAGCAGAGCAGCAATCACAACACCTAGCCCGTGACTCTATGTATGTATAACCTTCCTCCTTGGATGTGCATGAAGCGGAAGTTCATTATGATGCCAGTTCTCATCCAAGGCCCTAAGCAACCCGGCAACGACATTGATGTGTACCTAAGTCCATTAGTTGAAGAACTTTTACAGTTGAGGAATGGAAACGGTGTACGTACGTGGGATGAGCACAAACAGGACAAATTTCACCTAAAGGCGTTGCTGTTCGTGACCATCAACGATTGGCCCACTCTCAGTAACCTTTCAGGACAGACAAACAAGGGATACCACGCATGCACGCACTGTTTACTTGACACCGACAGTATATACATGGGAAGCTGCAGGAAGAATGTGTACCTGGGCCATCGTCGATTTCTTCCGACCAACCATCAATGTCGAAAGAAAGGCAAGCATTTCAAAGCCGAGGCAGATCACCGGAGGAAGCCCGCCATGCGTACTGGTGATCACGTACTTGCTATGGTCAATGATTTACAGGTAATCTTTGGAAAGGGTCCCAGCGGACTAGTTGTTCCGAGTGACGCTGGGGGACATGCACCTATGTGGAAGAAGAAATCTATATTTTGGGACCTACCCTACTGGAAAGACCTAGAGGTCCGCTCTTCGATCGATGTGATGCACGTGACGAAGAACCTTTGCGTGAACCTGCTAGGCTTCTTGGGCGTGTATGGGAAGACAAAAGATACAGCTGAGGCACGGGAGGACCTGCAACGTTCGCACGAAAAAGAGAGCATGCCTCCAAAGCAGTATGAAGGTCCTGCCAGCTATGCTCTTACCAAAGAAGAGAAGGAAATCTTCTTTGAATGCCTGCTTAGTATGAAGGTCCCGACTGGCTTCTCGTCGAATATAAAAGGAATAATAAATATGTCAGAGAAAAAGTTTCAGAACCTAAAGTCTCATGACTGCCACGTGATTATGACGCAACTGCTTCCGGTTGCGTCGAGGGGGCTTCTACCGGAAAACGTCTGATTAGCCATTGTGAAGCTATGTGCATTCCTCAATGCAATCTCTCAAAAGGTGATCGATCCAGAAATCATACCAAGGCTAAGGAGTGATGTGGTGCAATGTCTTGTCAGTTTCGAGCTGGTGTTCCCACCATCCTTCTTCAACATCATGACACACGTCCTAGTTCATCTAGTTGACGAGATTGTCATTCTGGGGCCCGTATTTCTACACAATATGTACCCCTTTGAGAGGTTCATGGGAGTCCTAAAGAAATATGTCCGTAACCGCGCTAGGCCAGAAGGAAGCATCTCCATGGGCCATCAAACAGAGGATGTCATCGGGTTTTGTGTTGACTTCATTCTTGGCCTTAAGAAGATAGGTCTCCCTCAATCGCGGTATGATGGGAGACTGACTGGAAAAGGCACGCTTGGAAGGGACTCAATAATATGCAGGGACGGATATTCTTGGTCTCAAGCACGCTACACAGATCTACAGAACTCTACCTTGGTGACCCCGTATGTCGATGAACACAAGAACAGTCTGCGCTCCAAACACCCGGAGCAGTGCGACGACTGGATTACATGTGAACACATCAGGACTTTCAGCAGTTGGTTGGAAGCACGTCTCAGAGGTGACAACACTATTTGTGATGAGTTGTACTTGTTGTCCAGGGGACCATCTTTGACTATTACGATTTGAAAAGGGTACGAGATAAATGGGAATACATTTTACACGATTGACCAAGATCAAAAGAGCACCAACCAAAACAGCGGTGTCCTCTTTGATGCAACAACCGAGAGGGGAAAGGACACATATTATGGTTACATAGTGGACATATGGGAACTTGACTACGGACATGATTTTAAGGTCCCTTTGTTTAAGTGCAAATGGGTCAATCTGTCAGGAGGCGGGGTACAGGTAGACCCACAGTACGGAATGACAACAGTGGATCTGAAAAATCTTGGGTACACTGATGAACCGTTCGTCCTAGCCAATGATGTGGCACAGGTTATCTATGTGAAGGACATGTCTACCAGACCGAGAAAAAGAAAAGATAAGGAAGCGAATACATCATACGATGAGGCAAAGCGCCACATAGTTCTTTCAGGAAAAATGGACATCGTGGGAGTGGATGGCAAGACAGACATATCTGAAGATTATGAAAAGTTTCATGAAATTCCTCCCTTGAAAGTCAAGGCTGACCCCAGCATCCTGATAAGCGATGAAGATTATCCATGGTTACGGCGCAATAAGCAAATGACACAAGCGAAGAAAAAGTGAAGACTTTCTCCCATAACTATTATGATGATACCATGCCAACTTTGTAACACACGAGTATGATACCATTGTCCGTTTTGTACATGCACATGCTATGCGGGTGAATTTATGATACCATGCCAACTTTTAACTTTTTCATAGTTCATTTGAAATGCTTTAATGTCTTATGGTTCGGCCCTCGTAATAATTAAAAATAGCAACAATAAATATTTTGTTGTAAGTAGAAACAAAATAAAATAAATAAAGCAAGAAAGAAAACAAAAAAAACAAAAAAATGTTTTCAAATTTGAAAAATAATGGCACTAACAGAAAGTTTATAATTTTTCTAAAACTAAAAGCAAAAAAAATTAAAAAATACAGCAAAAAACAAA
>NC_057801.1:811018657-811019566 GCF_018294505.1 Triticum aestivum
AATTAAAAATAGCAACAATAAATATTTTGTTGTAAGTACAAACAAAATAAAATAAATAAAGTAAGAAAGAAAACAAAAAAAATGTTTTCAAATTTGAAAACTAATGGCACTAACAGAAAGTTTATAATTTTTCAAAAACTAAAAGCAAAAAGAATTAAAAATAAAAGCAAAAAACAAAAGAAAATAAATAATACAGAAAACAAAACAAAAAATAGAAAATAATTAAAAATAGCAACAATAAATATTTTGTTGTAAGTAGAAACAAAATAAAATAAATAAAGCAAGAAAGAAAACAAAAAAAATTGCCTCCTACTAGGCCCCCACGCCCTGAATACGACTAGAAACCCTACCATGGGCCAGGATTCAGGCCCGTAGTAGGCCCAGCAGGCCCATCAGGCAAAGCAGTAACAAATAGGCCCGCAAGCCTACGGTGGAGAGGAGCTCGAGAAGGGTGCGACAGTGGGGCTTACAAACCACTGCGCGCCCCTCTCAACTAGCGAGGTGGGACTAAACTTTGGCCCCGACGCTGACAGCACAGGGTCCTTTGGTACCGGTTCGTGGCACCAACCGGTACCAATGCCCACCCTTTAGTCCCGGTTGGTGCCTCCAACCGGGACCAAAGGTCGCCGCTTCCCGCCCGTTAGGCTGCTGAAAAGAGGCCTTTGGTCCTGGTTGGTGGTACCAACCGGGACTAAAGGGGGCATTAGTCCCGGTTGGAGTCACGAACCGGGACCAATGCCCTTGCTATATATACAGCACTTAGGAAAATTTGACGAACACATCGCCAGTTGCCGCCCGACGACGCCGAGCTCATTGACGCCGCCAGGCTGCCCAGATCAACGTCGTCCGCTGCCCTGACGCCGCCCGCCGCCCAGATGCCGTCCGCGCACTGCCCCGACGCCGCCCGCC
>NC_057801.1:811019721-811044044 GCF_018294505.1 Triticum aestivum
TCACCGGCCACGCCCCTGCCTGGCCCGCCGTACGTGGTCGTCGCCGACGCCCTCGCCGTCGCCGCCGTCGCCCTCGCCGGCCACCCCCGTTGTGAGCCGCCGCCGTCGAGGCTCTGTGTTCAGTGCTTTTTTTTCATACATACATGTGTATTTTTTTGTTCATTGCATTTCTTTCATATATATAATTAATGTATATATGCATGTGGTAGCTATATCATGAATGGATGTGGCTATATGTATGTATGAATATAATGTTCATAGCATTTTTTTTGTTTATATATGTTTTTTCATAAATGTATTAATGTTTTATTTAGGTTGTTAGTAGATATCAATTTTAGGTTAGTGCATTTTAATTAGGTTACTGTAGAGGAAAAAGTAAAATAAGAAAAAGGAAGAAAAGAGGAAGAAGGAAGAAGGAAGAAGAAGAAGAAAAAGAATGAGAGGAAAAAGGAAAATAAGAAGAGGAATAAAAGAGAAGAAGAGGAGAGGAAAAGAAGAGGAGAAATAAATAAGAAGAAGAAAAAAGAAGAAAAAGAAGAGGAGAAGAAGAAAAATAGAAAAAAAATCTATTTTTTCTTTTTGTCCTCTATTCCTTTCTTCTTCTTCTTCTTCCTTCTCTTCCTTCTTCCTCTTTTCTTCCTTTTCCTTAATTATCTTCCTTTCTCGAGGGAGAAGAAGAAAAAGAAGCGGAGAAGAAGAAAGAAAGGAATAGAGGAGAAATAAATAAGAAGAACAAAAAAGAAGAAAAGGAAGAGGAGAAGAAGAAAGGAATAGAGGAGAAGAAGAAAAAATGGGAGAAGAAGATTCTATTTTTTCTTCTTCTCCTCTATTCCTTTCTCCTTCTCCTATTTTTTTTCTTCTTTTTTTTCTTCGATCTTCTCCTCTATTCCTTTCTTCTTCTCCTTTTTTTATCTCTTATACGTTTTCTTATGTTTTATCGGGTCTGTCGCCGTCAGGCTGCTCGCCTTCGCCCTCGCCGCCCCCTCGAGATAACTTCGACATGAGGGGCGGTCGATATATATACCCCCTCTCGACCGAGATAACCTATACAACGGAAGCACCCCCCTCGGCCCTTTCGCTCGACTAGAACTCTCGAGGCCACCCAAATTTACCAAGTTAAAAGAGCGTTGTCATCGAGGCCACCCCAAACCCTTGAAGCGTTGTGTTGAGGCGATCCCAAACCCTAGAGAAGCAACGTCGAGGCCACTAACATGATTCCTTATTGTGATTAGCTAGCTAGTTCTACGTTTGCCACTAATATATATCCATTTGTACCATGCTTTTGAATAATAATTGACATGTTGTAAATATTTGCAGAAACTATGGAGCACTACCGAGACGAAGCAACAGAAGCGATGTTGGGGGAGATGATCGCAGAAGGAACTGATGTTGTTGCGTCATTTTTCACCGACGTCGTTCGTGAGGAAGGACTGGGTGAAGAAAAGGGCTATGTTCATGATGGCTCCGGCCCATTAATGCCGGTACAAGAAGAGGGCTATGTTCATGATGGCTCCGGTGATGACCCAATGGAGGTACAAGAAGGAGACCGTGCTGACTGCTCCGGTGACCGAACCGAGTCCGGCCAGGTATATATATATTAGTTAAGCCCGTGATGACTAGTTAATTGATGCATTCATTGTTTTGGTATATGTACACATATTAATTACTCTCATCTTTCTTCCTTTTAATTTCTATCCCTCTGGATCGAGCACAACTTCGGTAAGGAGACGAGGCCGGAAGAAAAAGTTGAGCTCGGATGAAAGGTTTGAGATCATAGAAATCGCGCCCGACGGCGAACCGATTGAACCCATCTGGACAAAGAACGCATTTTCTGCTCAGTGCGGGGTTCTTGTTAGGGACAAGATCCCGATCAGCATCCAGCAATGGTATAAGCCTAAGGATGACCCTGAGGTGTCTTATGTCAATGATATGCAGAAAGAAGATCTTTGGACCCAGCTGAAGGCAAATTTCACCCTACCGCCAGAGGAGGATCCGGAGAAGCCAGTTAAAGAGAAATTAATCAAGTCTTGTGCTCTTAAGAAGATGGCAACCCTATTCAGGAGGTGGAGGAAAAAGTTGAACCATCTTGTCGGAAAAAAGACACCAAAATTCATCGGCAAATATGAGAAGATCAAAGATCATTGGCCCGCATTTGTGGCCCACAAGACATCGGAAAAGAGTAAGAAGATGTCGGCGACGAACAAGCAAAATGCTGCGAAGAAGAAGCTTCACCATCGCACGGGGTCAGGTGGCTACCTCAAAGCCCGGCCTAAGTGGTCCAAGGCTGAGAATGATCTGCTTGAAAAAGGGATCGAATCAGAGACAATGAGATGGCCAGACCGTTGCCGGACTTGGTTCTTCGGGGCTAGCGGAACCTTGGACCCTGTATCAGGGATGTGCCGTTGGACGGATGAGCAACTGGAAATACCAGTCAAGAACCTTTGACACTATATCAATGCAGCGCAGAAAGGGACATTCGTACCAGACAGGGAGAAGGACGAGCTCACAATGGCCCTCGGGAATCCTGAGCACCCTGGACGGACACGAGGCACGCCAGGCTCCATTCCGTGGAAGGTTGGTTTTCCGGACGCAGGGGGTTACAAAACCCACGAGAGGAGGAAGAAACTGGAGCAGGGCCAACTGCAGGCGCTGCACGAAAGGGTAATGGGGCTAGAGGAACGAGAAGAGGAACGAGAAGCAGCAGATCACAGCAAACGACCTGCTGAAGCTTCCCCCGAAGCTACCCCGCCATCTCAGCGGAGAAGCAGCATGGCTTCCACCGAGTTGCTTCAGCCGGAGCATGTCTTGACGGCTCCTGCCAGCTATCCCGTGGATGCTATCACGGAGTCTCAACACTGCCACATTATGGCACGATGGATGAATTTGAAGGTCAAGGCGGTTGTTGGCTCTGTTTATCCTAGTGGATCCGGAGCAACTTATCACTGACGGCCGATTCCAGAAGGATATGCTAAGGTGATGGTGGATGAAATAACGGAGGGATTTGAGGACCTCGTGCTTGACCACCCTACCGGTGAAGGGGAGACTAGGCTGGGTTCTGCTTTGAAGACTCCATGCCTATGGCGGAAGGAGCTCATCAACCTTCCGAACTGGACGCCTCCACCTCCTCCTCCTCCTCCGGCGAGTCAGGGCACTCCGCCTCCTCCACCGCCTCCTCCTCCGGCGAGTGATGATCAGGGCACGCGTGGCGGCACTCCGCCTCCTTCTCCGGCGCATTGCGGCACTCCGCCTCCTTCTCCGCCTGCGCCGGCGCTCCCGAGCAGCCAGTAGCCTCCTCCTTCTCCGCCTCGCCAGCAAGGGTGGAAGAGACCCGCCGCCGCCCCGGCTGCTCCGGCGCATCGTACTCCTTCTCCTCCGCCTCGTAAGCAAGCACGAAAGAAGACAGACGCCGCAGCCGCTCCGTCTGCTCCGGCGTCTAGCAGCACAACCAGAGGCGGGAGGCAATACAGATACGGTCCACCTCTCAAGCCTTTAGAGAAGTTACCGTATGAGAGGACCGAGGAGGAAAACGGTACGATTGTGCGGACCCATGTGAAGTAGTTCTTTGAAGGGGTGAAAGCAAAGAGACATCCACCTCCGGAGGAGAAGGTAGATCCGGTGAAAGCAAAGCGCACTATCGATGCCCTGAGAAATCCACCAAAGACTCCACCGAGAACCAAGTATGAGCGCATTACTGAACAAACATATCTCCAAGCCCAGCGGTCGGGAACTACTGTCAGTGCTAAAAGGTCAAAAGAACGAGCAAAGGGGAAAAAATGCCCAGCTCGGCGAACAAGCACAGGAATCATGCCCCCGCTCAATGTGTCTAATGCTCCGGGGACGGTGGCCGGTTATGGCAATCCAGCAGATTACCTGCCTGACAATCAACTTCCTGATTTCTTGGAGGTGGACGAACACAGGTACGAGTACGGGAAGCCTCTCATCAAAGATGAAAAATCTCTGACAACAATGATGTGAACATTCCATAATTGGTACATGGAAACCTGCAGAGAGTCTGGGGGTACGAATGCTTTGTATCTGAATATTAAAGAGGAGCACGACCTCGTTGCAAATGATCTGTTGACTGTTCCATTTGATGAGTTCTTCGCGTTCTTCAATCAAAAGGCCCTCGATAAACTAATGGTCTTTTGCTACTGTTTGTAAGTACTATTTCTGTCATTAAGTCTCTATATATAGCTCGGCTCTTTCATTTCATGTATTTATAATTAATTATCCTTAATATATTATGCAGATTGAAGATCATCGAGTGCAAAAAACAAGAAATTTATGATATTGGGTTCATTAACACAAATATCATAGATGAATTTCTGGTTAAAAGGGACGTCAAAGAGGCCGAGGACAACGTGCTACAATCGTTGATCAAAAATCAAAACAAAGATACCATACTCTTTCCTTACAACGGCAAGTGAGTGTTACTATCGTGTGCATATTCGGTTTCCCTTATTACTCGAGCGAGGTTATAGTAATGTAATTGATGAGTTATGCATGCATGCGCAGGTACCACTATATTCTTCTGGAGATTAAGCTTGAGCGTGGACTAGTAACCGTCTTAGACTCGAGACGGAAAGATCCCAAAACCTATGCGGACATGACTGAAATGCTCAGCAAGTAAGTTCAATCAATCATTATCGCGCCATATCGGCAACTTTTTGTTCATTTCCTGATATCTCAAGTAATAATAATTATTTTCTGTCTTGCATGGTTTGGAAACAGTTCACCGCACAAGCTCCGGGACTGCCGAAGGAGCTGCGATATACATACCCAAAAGTAAGTACTACTGGCTAGCTAGATGTGTGCATCTCCCGTTGATTCTATAGCTATACTTTCATCAATGCCATTTAAAATGCTTCATTATCAGTTTGATTGACCTCTATTTCTCGTAAAGTGCTTGTGGCAGGAAGAAGGGAATGATTTCTGTGGATACTACGTGTGCGAGTTCACCCACAACGCGACTTTGAAAAACAAGCGGGGCTACTCTCAAAGACAATATAAAGTGCGTAAGCAATAATATTCACAATTTTATTTTATTACACCATCATTTCTGTTGAGTTTCTTTCATATATATGTATTAATTAACTCCATTCTTCAAATTAGACGTGGCAGATGCGAAATGAACTCCTAGAACCAGATCGCATGAAAGCAATTCAAGAGGAATTGGCGGGATTCTTTCTTGACCACGTCATCAATAAAGCCGGAGAATACCATGTGGAAATTGATTTCAATTGCTAGGGGATTGTAATTAAGAGATCTTATACATATTGTACATGTATGTAGCCAGTAGCGTCAGATACATGATATACGAAAACTTGTTGTTCGACCAATCTCTCGGAGAAGGAGATGTCGATCGATCACTTCTCTCGGTATGCATGACGAACTTCTGTACTCAGTGGTTCTCTCGATCACTTATGTATATATAGTACGTAGCGTCGACCAAGCACGGACATAAGAGAGGACACTTCTCTCTATTAATTAGCTAGCTAACACAATATATGAAACACCTAAATTAAGCCCCCAAAACCCCCAACCCCCCCCCCTCCTTTCAAAAAAAAAACAAAAACCCTAGCCACTGGAAGGCTGGTGCGTGGATGACTTTTGGTCCCGGTTGGTAGCACCAACCGGGACCAAAGGCCCCCTGACTGGCCTCGGCGAACAGGGCTTCGTGGAGGCACATTGGTCCCGGTTCGTGTTTGAACCGGGACTAATGGTTGGAGGTATTAGTAACGATCCATTAGTCCCGGTTCATGAACCGGGACTAAAGGCCCTTACGAACCGGGACTGTTAGGTGTTTTTCTACTAGTGCACTTACACATTGTAAGTCATCATTATTCTTTCAACATGTAGAGTAATAAAATTGTTTTTCTTTTCTTAGTAGTGTGCCATACATGGATCATTATTCATGCACAAACAGAATGCAGTTTTCATGCGTGATGGTGATTTGGATAATAGTCTATGTGTATTCACGTTACTTCTGCATCTTCCAACTTCCGCAAGCATAAATTTCAAATATGCCTTGCCATTTGGCGTGGTCATATTTATTTCCATCTGTCCAGTGCCAAAAATTACAGCAGTCTGTTTTCCGTTTATGTTTTGGTATGCGTACATATCCTCTCAATGAAAGACCAGAGTCCATTTTACTGTGTTATATCTGTACAAAAGGAAAGTATGACAATGCAGAAATGTCTTCTACCAATATTTTTATATACATGTGAAGCATTATATTTGTTGTTGAGCGGTTGATTAGTGGAACTAACTAATGCGGGCGAATTATGCAGCCATGCTATCTACTTGAAATGGTTTGATAACAAACTTCCTAACTAGAGGATGCTATAGCCAACATTATTTCTTCTCCGAAAGAACATAGATAGACTGCACGAGTATGTCTAGTTCACCATATCATCTCGTGGCCTGTTTTATTCACAGAAATTACATTCCGAGTTAATAAGTTCAAAGGGTACCGATAGGATACTATGCTGTGTAGATATTAGAGTGAATCATATACTATCAAGCTTTTGTCATACAATTTTCAGATTTGCAGTCTTGGTGAAAGCAAAAAAAAAAAGAGCCAGAATAGCATTTTTAGGTTGTGAAAAAGTGCTTGGGTTTGTTAATTAAAAGATACTACAACGACCCCCGAATAGAAATATTAAATTCTTATAGTTGTGGCCGATGTGATGTATAATGAAGTGGTTTGAATTCACCTATTTAATTTCCCAACCGCTAGGAATTTTTTACTATTGGCGATGTTAGATGTTTCTGTTATGTCCCTTCTACCAATCATTAGAATCCTGGCTTGCCTCTTAAAAAATTAAAACTATTTGTATCTTCTTTAGACTGCGCCATACATGGAGCTAACCGTTAGTTACACACATAACATATGTTGTTTTGATTAGATATGGAGATTTGCAAAATAGTCTACATGTATTGACATTACTTCTGCATCTCCCAACTTCTCTAAGAACAAATTTCAAAAATACCTTACCACTTGACATGGTTTTTTTTATTTCCGCATGTCAACTCCCATGAGTAAACAAATTTTGTTTTCCCTCATGTTGAAAATAGTAATGGATTTTTTATTTTTCCCCAACTCGCAAATTAGTTGCGACTTTCAAAAACTTCGAAGCTACAAACACAATTGAGTAATTTACATGAGAGTTTTTTTAAACTTTTTTGGACTTATTCATTTTTTGAAAGGGTTCATGTGGTCCTAAAAATAATCAAAGATTTCAAGAAAGAGTGTGCCTTATTATTCCCTGTCCATCCTAACTAATACTTTATTCAGTAATGCACTAGCATTGGAGTCGACATTAATGTTTTAAAATCTTGTTGTGTCACTATGATGTGCCCTCATGAGCAGTTGGGACTTCCAATGTATTATGTTGGAGCACAATTAATTTATGAGACTTTTCTAGATTTTCTATCCAAACTCTTGATATGCATGAACATAACTACAAGTATAAACATATGTTAAATTAGTTTGGATCATACTTGACTTGTAACGTATGCAAGAATATCTTCCTAACCTTAATATTTTTAGTATATGCTAGAGTTACTAGATATGCATTCTTGCTTAACTGAACTTGTTCTGGAAGATGTACATGTACATGGTGCACTGCGCTTTGTTAGAACTGTTATTTAGTACTCCCTCTGTCAAGAAATATAAGAACATTTAGATCACTAAAGTGGTGATCTGAACGCTCTTAGAACGCTCTTATATTTCTTTACAGAGGGAGTACAATAATAGGCTCTTCCTTGGTATTGTGTGAGTTTATAAAGCTTATTTGTTACAAACATATTCTATGCATTTGTATTTTATACTTTTTGTACATCTTACTACAACAAACATTGCTAAAGCAATTGTTTGAAGTACCCAAAGTTTCTATTTGTAAAATCAAATAGTTTTAATTGCATATTTGTTTTAAATATTTGTTTACCATGAGCAACACATATTAATAGTTCAGAGTAACTTAATTTCAATCTTAAATTAATTAAAGATGTTAACATTAAACTTCATGAATTCTAGCCCGCGCATCGAGGGGGCCACTTTGCTAGTTAAGAACAAAAAACAAGTCGATGTGTTGGTGTTAAATGGATAAAACAATTGAGATATCAGAAAGACCGATAAAAGACTGGCCACGGAGAGCAAAGTAACAACCACTAACATGACCGAACAGAAATATTCTGGTGTTTGCATGAATAGCACCATAGGGACAAAAAAATGTGTGCAAAGGAAATGACAAGGACAGGAGAAGACATGTTGCAGGCGTCTCATATATCAGGCAGGTCCTCGTTAGTATACCACCAGCATGCAGGAAGCAGATTTGTAGCACTCGGGTGCTCCACACCCCTATACGAACATTAAATTCGTAAAAGGGAATATAAAGAATTTGAAAAAAAAATCTAGGATTTTGGGATATCAAACCTGGGTTTCCGATCTACTCCCGTGTGAAATTTCGTTAAAAATACCAGAAAACATATTCATGGCAAGAAAGACAAAAATTTCCTGTGCATAGAAAAAAAACTGTTTGGATGATTTTTTTTTTGTTCGGACAGTATTTCCTTCACCACGGATACGTCTCCTGATATTTTTTCATGAAACTTCTCACGGGAGTAGATTGGGAACTCAGGTTTGATATCCCCAAATTTCAGATTTTTTTGAATTTTTTTGGTTTTTTTTACAGTTAATATTTGTATAGGGGTGGCGGAGCACCCAGGAGCTCCTGTGTATTTTCCCAGCACGCGGCACTACACTTACACAATAGCAGCCCGTTTAAAGAGTAGCTTCTAATCATCTACACAGAGTGTGGAAAACTAGAACAACATTACTAAGGGTATACATTTGTAGCCTGATAAGTATATAAAGCGTGCTCAACATCATAAGTCTCACCGATGTACCAACAAATATAACTATGACAGGTTCAGTGTTAGTAAGCTCCAGACTCTCATCTGCCTCAAAATTTAAAGCTGCATCACCCCAAGATAAGGAATCAGTTGGCGCACTTGAGGAAACAAAGGCTATAAGAATAAACATGGGACCAAAAATAGAAACACCATGTTGTCTAGCTTAAGGAATGTAAAGATCAACTGCTATAATTTTATTTACAATGTGTCTCACTCACATAAAATTGATCGGTCCGGATATAATGAATCCCGTCTTGAACAACACTGTACACTGTATGCAGTTTAGAATTATTACGAAATCTGAAACCTAAGCAATTTAAGTTAGCAAGTAAAAGGCAAATTTCAAATTAACTCCTCTATCAAATATATAGTTAGAAGTTACGACTGAAGTATTCTTTCTGTGACACTTCCCTAAACATTACAGGTATAATACGCATTCTTCTTCATTTTGTTTATGTAGAGTTGTTCTTTCACGCGAACCAACCTGTCGTTGGATGGTTAGAGGGACTGTGGTATCCCCAGCCCACCAGGATTCAAATCCTGATGCTCGCATATATTTCTGGATTTATTTCAGGATTTCCGTCGATGTGCATTCAGTGGGAGGAGACGTTCCCGTCAATGACGAGGTGACTACGGTGACTTCGTAAATTTCAAGATGTATGCCGACTTAGTCTTTCGGAGGTGCTCACAGGGGTAGGATGTGCGTCCATGCGTTCATAGGGGCGAGTGTATGCGCATGTATATGAGCACTTGCGTCTGTACTGTGTTCAAAAAAAAGTTGTTCTCTCATTTCACACTTCCTAGATGCCCACTCCATGCAGATCACTATGCCCACAGGTACCCAAAAAAAATGCACAACAAATAAACAGTAACATTATACATTGCAGATAACAGGAGAAAAGAACATGAAAGAAGTGAGGGAGAGCAAGATCGTTGGCCAGAATGGGCATACCTGCAACTGCAAGGTTGCATGATTTTAGGGACGGCGGGTAGTGAATCAGTCCATGGCAGACAAAGGTGCAGGTGGTGGAGATGTCACCTCGCATCTTGGTGCATCATATGCGCCGCGGCTTGGTTTCTAAAAATATGCACCGACACCTATGATTACTTCATGGCCGCACCATGGGTCGCACATGTGAGCAAAAGATGAAGCGACACTACAATGCTCACCTGCAAAGGATATCTAGTCTGATGGGTGAATAGGGGCGTGAGGCGGCCAGGCGCCCAGGCAGGTAACTGCCGCCGTCGTCCTCGCCTGCTACTGCGAAAGGGGCGAGAAAGGCTGGAGAGAAACAACACCATGGAACACCGGGGCAGTCGCTGCCTCGGTCGCCAGCGTTGCTAAGGTTTCTCGAGCGGCCGAGAGAGCGAGATGGAGGAGATCAGGAGGCGCAAAGAGAGATGAGGAAAAAAAAAACGTCGAGGGTGGAGACGTCCCTGTTATGCCTTTTTTTTATTTTGAGAAGAAGCCCTGTTGCCTTTGCTTCTACCGGTCACCAAATGGGCTGAGCAAAGAAATCGGCCAGATAGCCCAGTTAACGGCAATGCTCCCAAAATGCTACAAGAGTAGCTGCCCACAGGGGCATATCCTAAACGGCGCCTTCAGCTGCCGTAATAATAGAGAGCAACTGGTTGACGAGCGCTCCTTCAGGAGCCTCGCAATGGCGGGCTCTCAACCGCCGTCACATGTCATGCCTGAGTGCTTTCTTCAAATTTTTTTTTTCCGCACGTGTTTTCTGCTTTTTAAATGGTTTTTTTGGGGGGGTTTCAACTTTTCGGTTTTTCACTGACCTTTCTTAGCTTTTCGACAAAAAAAATTGACGTGAAAAAACATGCTTTTTTTTCTTCTTTAAGAGGCACGGTTTTACTTTCACGAGAGGCATGGTTTTGCTTCCGCGAGATGCACGGTTGTGCCTCTCGGAAATGAAGAAAATGTGTTTTTACTGCTTTTTTTCTTCCGCGGGAGGCACGGTTTTGGTTCTGCGACGTGCCTCTCGAAAATGAAAAAAATGGGTTTTCTCTTTTTTTCACGAGAAGCACAGGTTTGCTTCTGCAAGAGGCACGTTTTTGCTTCCGTGAGAGGGCACGGCCGTGCCTCTAGAAAACAAAAAAACACGTTTTCTCTTTTTTTTCGTGAGAGGCACGTTTTTCTTTTGTGAGAGGCACGGTTTTGCTTCCGCGACGTGCCTCTCGAAAACCGATAAAATGGGTTTTTTCTTTTTTTTCATGAGAGGCATGGTTTTGCTTCTGCAAGAGGCATGGTTTTGCTTCCGCGAGAGGCTTGGTCGCGCCTCTCAGAAATGAAAAAAAAAGTGTTTTCTCTTTTTTTCGCGAGAGGCAAGGATTTGCTTCCGTGAGAGGCACAACCGTGCCTCTCGGAAACGGCTTCCGGAAAGTGAAAAAACGTACTCCCGGTTCGGTTTTTGGGTCTGTTTTTTTCGTGACATATTTTTTCATAAAAACCTATCAACATGGGATCTAGTTTTGAAGATCTCAGCGCGAGGAATTCAGTGATAAATTGCGACAAGTGGTGCAGCCTGAGGTGGATTCGAAACCACATCGCGGTACATCTACTTCCTTTCTTGTTCATTCTTTTTCTTTTTTCTTTTTTCCTTTTCTTCCTTCTTTTTACTTTTTCCATTTTCTTTTATCTAATTTGATGAAGAAGGTTCACTGCATTTTATGAACGTTTATTTAAGTTTGATAAACTTTTCAAATTCGATTAACCTGTTTCAAATTCGATGATCTTTTTTTAAACTAGTGAACTTTTTTGAAGATGATGAACTTTTTTTCAAATCGGTGAACGTTTTTGCAAATCTGATGAACTTTTTCAAATTCGATTAACTTTTTTCAAGCTGGTGAACTTTTTAAAAAAAATTGTGAACTCTTTTAAGCTTGTAATTTTTTAAAAAAAATTGTGAACTTTTTCAGATTCACGGACTTTTTATTTTTGCGATTTTTTAAGTGAACGGTGAGCAGTCGCCTGTTCAACTATGATCAGTCAAAACTGCACTTGAGTCATTTGTCGAGAAGAAAAAGTGCGCTTGAGTGACCAGGGAGAAACTGAGCGCTAGCCTTATATGGTCCGACCCAGCACGTTGCTTAGTGAGCGCCCGTTCATCCAAGTGGTGCTTAAGGCGCCACTTAAGAGGTCCCGCCCACAGGACATCTAGATCGGACGACCAGAAATATTTTGGACACGAAATCGGACGGCCGTGAGAGGGCTCGGATTTTTTTTAAACTAGTGAACTTTTTGAAGATGATGAACTTTTTTTCAAATCGGTGAACGTTTTTACAAATCTTATGAACTTTTTCAAATTTGATTAACTTTTTTCAAGCAGGTGAACTTTTTTTAAAAAAATTATGAACTTTTTTAAGCTTGTAATTTTTTTAAAAAAATTATGAACTTTTTCAGATTCACGAACTTTTTATTTCTGCGATTTGTTTAAGTGAACGGTGAGCAGTCGCCTGTTCAACTATGATCAGTCAAAACTGCACTTGAGTCATTTTTCGAGAAGAAAAAGTGCGCTTGAGTGACCAGGGAGAAACTGAGCGCTAGCCTTATATGGGCCGACCCAGCGCGGGGCTTAGTGAGCGCCCGTTCTTCCAAGTGGTGCTTAAGGCGCCACTTAGGAGGTCCCGCCCACAGGATATCTAGATCGGACGACCAGAAATATTTCGGACACGAAATCGGACGGCCAGAACGGTGCAGGTTGTGAGAGGGCTCGGATTTGGTGCGGTTTTACTGTCCTTAATTAGTTCCCAATATGTACGCAGACATGTAGGACTTTCTTAGGCCATAATTATCTCTCATATGTCAGACTTATTATATATCTGTAATAAACATTCACAAGTTTTTTCAAATGCTTTCTTAATACTATTAGTAGGATTCAAGTAATTCTCCATTAATTCTGTGTAAAAACGTAGGTTCATGTTATCAATGCCATGGGTTATGCTCATCTCCTCCATCTTTTATTTTCTCATAGGACATGAACCATTGCTTGGTATGTGACAAAAAAGGAGAATTACACATGACATGGTTGTGCTAGATGATTTTTTATTCGACTCATGATGTTCACATACTACTTGGCTTTAAGGATCGAATGCCTTCGAGCGCTATTTTTTTTAGTGCAATCCAAATTGGGATACCTCTCAAGCCAAACAATTTTGAATCCTTATTTCCAATCATGACGTTGTCCTGCATGTGCGATGAGGATATAAACGGAGGACAAGGAGTAGTCGCCTTCTTGGTTTGGCCCTTCCACTTTGACACTCATTCTATGGCTCAATGTAACCAAACCAGGAGTTCATTCCAATTCTGAGTACAATCCTTATTTTTTTTCACTATCATGTGGATTCGTTTGTGTCGGCTGCATTGCGTTCTATAAATTGTGAACGGTGTGAATGGGGTACATTTCTATGATATGATGCAAAAGAAGTACTTGCAGATATGTCACATGGGTAAGAACATGCATGTTGTGTCTCTGTTCATTTACAATAACTAGGTTTCTTTCAAATGTTTTCTGAATAGTGCTCATCACGGGTACTTGCCAAATACTTTTTCTTCCTGACAGATTAGAAAATAATAATTTTCTTGCTTTGGGCGCTTCTTGATTTCTCCATCATAAAAACAAAAGTAACATATGCAAATTTGTTAATCATTACCTGTGAAATGGAGGGGAAGTACTACAGGTCAGAGCTGAAGATCTAATGTCGATCGATTCAACTCCTAGAATTATGGATTTCTTAAAGTAATCCAACAATGCAATTATCTAATACAATATTTTATATATTGTTATTAATGTAATCTAATAATCTTTCTTTGATGTGTGTTGATAAGAATGATAAGATAACCCTAAAGGGTGGTGTTGGAGATTTTGACTTAATGTAAATGTAGTAATAGTTCACATTCTATACTTCTCAAAAATATTTTCATGCTTATTTGTAAATTTGACCTTTGTTTGGGAAAAGAAATAAAGAACATTCTGCACATTACATGAGGGTATACAACTTTAACCAATAAGATACATTTTTCACATCACTCGACTTTAGGTCGGTTCTATAACCAAATTTATTATATAAATATATGCATTGGTCGATTTCATCAAATTGCTAAAATTATATTTATCTACAAATTATAGATACCACACGGACAAGTTTATCTCAATGAACATTTGAGCTATTGGTTAAAGAAATATGCAATTTTATCAATTTTGGGAACTAAACTATTAGCCCAGTGCCTAGTGTCAGTCGCTGTTTTTTTCCTATTTCTGATTTTCCAGAAAATCAGTGCCAAATGGAGTCCAAATGCTACGGAACTTTTTGACGATTTTTTTGGACAAAAGAGACCCTAAAAGCTTCGGGGGAGACCGGACGGCAAACACGGACACGGCAAAGCAACAGGGCGCGCCCTGGGGGTGTAGGCGCACCCTGATGCCTTGTGGGCCCCACGTACCTCCGTCTGACCTAATTCCACTTTTATAAATTCTAAAATATTGGGAAAACCCTAGAGAAACACCCGAAATACTTTTTCCGTTGCCGCAAGTCTCTGTTCTTCTGCGATCTCATCTAGATGCTTTTTCTGGTACACTGCCGGAGGGGGAATCGATCACGGAGGGCTTCTACGTCAACCTTGATGCCTGACCGATGATGTGTGAGTATTTTCACCACAGACCTATGGGTCCATAGCTAGTCTCTAGATGGCTTCTTCTCTTTTTTTGATCATCAATACAATGTTCTCCTTGATATTCTTGGAGTTCTATCAGATATAATCTTCTTTCGCGCTGTGTTTGTTGGGATCCGATGATTTATGGGTTTATGATAACATTATTAATTGAAAGTAATCGAGTCTTTTCTGAACTTTATTATGCATGATTATGATATCTTTGTATTTCTCTTCCGGTCTATCTGTTTGGTTTGGCCAACTAGATTGATTTATCTTCGGTTGGACAAGTGCTTTGTAGTGGGTTCAGTCTTGCAGTGTTTGATACGTCTCCAATGTATCTATAATTTTTTATTGTTCCATGCTATTATAGTATCAATCTTGGATGTTTTATATGCAATTGTACGCAATATTATATCATTTTTTGGGACTAACCTATTGATGTCTACTACACAATATTTCTTCTAGTAGACTCGTGTTGGGCCTCCAAGCACAAAGTTTTGTAGGATGGGGAAGCATCTGACTCTTTCTCGATGGGACAGGGAGTAGCAATTTTCCCTCAAGTGGATGACCAAAGGTTTATCAATCCGTGGGAGGCGTAGGATGAAGATGGTCTCTATGAAACAACCCTGCAACCAAATGACAAATAGTCTCTTGTGTCCCCAACACACCCAATACAATGGTAAATTGTATAGGTGCACTAGTTCGACGAAGTGATGGTGATACAAGTTTAATATGGATAGTGGATATAGGTTTTTGTAATCTGAAAAATATAAAAACAGAAAGGTAGCAAGTAGTAAAAGTGAGCAAAAAAGGTATTGCAATGCTTGAAAACAAGGCCTAGGGTTCATACTTTCACTAGTGCAAAATCTCTCAACAATGAGAACATAATTGGATCATATAACAATCCCTCAACGTGCAATAAAGAATCACTCCAAAGTTTCTATCCGAGAACGTAGGACAAAAATGTGCATCAACCCCTATGCATAGTTTACCCCAATGTCAGCTCGCGAATCCGCGAGTTGAGTGCCAAAACATACATCAAGTGAATCAATATAGTACCCCATTGTCACCAGGGTATCCATATGCAAGACATACATCAAGTGTTCTGAAATCCAATATTCAATCCAACATAACGAAACCTCAAAGAGTGTTCTGAAATCCAATATTCAATCCAACATAACGAAACCTCTAAGAGCAAGACTCAATTCATCACAAGAAGGTAGAGAGAGAAGAACACCATAAGATCCAAATATATTAACAAAGCTCGCGGTACATCAAGATCATGCCAGATCAACAACACGAGAGAAGGAGATCAAACACATAGCTACTACTACATACCCTCAGCCTCGAGAGTGAACTACTCCATCCTCGTCATGGAGACCACCGGGTTGATGAAGATGGCCTCCGATGATGATTTTCCCCTTTGTTAGGGTGCCGGAACGGGGTCCCGATTGGTCTTTCATGGCTACAGAGGCTTGCGGTGGCGGAACTTTTTCTCATCTATGGTTCTTTCTGGGGGTTTTGGTATATGTAGGATTTTTTGGCGTAGGTCTCACGTCAAGGGGGTGCCCTAGGGGCCCACAAGCTTGGGGGCGCGCACCCAGGCTTGTGGCTCCTCGGTCACCTCCTGGTCTAGCTCCGGTGCTTCGGGGGTGTCTTTTGGTCCATAAAAAATCACCGTAAATTTTCAGCCAATTCCGAGAACTTTTATTTCTGCACAAAAAACGACAGCATGGTAGTTCTACTGAAAACATCGTCAGTCCGGGTTAGTTCTAATAAAATCATACCAAAACCATATAGAATTGTTGCAAACATGGCATGAATACTTCATAAATTATAGATACGTTGGAGACGTATCACCTATAACTTAGTGCCAAGTGCCAGTTGCTGTTTTTTTTAATATTTTTGGTTTTCTGGAAAATCAGTACCAAACAAAGTCCAAATGCCACGAACCTTCTTTAAGATTTTTTGGACATAAGAGACCCTAGCAACTTTGGGAGGAGGCCAGAAGGCGAAGGAGTAGGCCACAAGCCACATGGGCAGCCCATGTGCCTTATGGGCCCCTCGTTCCTTCGTTTGACCTAATTCCAACTCTATAAATTCTCTAAAATCGGGAAACCAATAGGGAGCTACCCGAAACAATTTTTCCGCCGCCACAAGCTTCTGTTCTCCCGAGAACCCATCTGGAGGCCTTTTCCGGTACTCTGCCGAAGGGGAATCGATCACGGAGGGGCTCTACATCAATCTTGTTGCCCTTCCGATGATGTGTGAGTAGTTCACCAATGACCTACTTTTCCATAGCTACTAGCTAGATGGCTTCTTCTCTCTCTTTGATCTTCAATACAATGTTCTCCTTGATGTTCTTGGAGATCTATCCGATGTAATCCTCTTTTGCGGTGTGTTTGTTGGGATCCAATGAAATGTGGGTTTATGATCCGATTGTCTGTGAATATTATTTGAGTCTTCTCTGAACTATTTTGTGCATGATTATTATAGCTTTGTATTTCCCTCCAATCTATTGATTTGGTTTGACGAACTAGATTGATTTATCTTGCAATGGAGAGGTGCTTTCTAATGGGTTCAATCTTGCGATGCTCAATCCCAGTGATAGAAAGGGACATGACACATATTTGTATTGTTGTGATTAAGGATCAAAATATGGGGTTTGTTCATATTGATTGTGTTTACTTTGTCTACATCATGTCATCTTATTTAAGGCATTGCTTCATTCTTTATGAACTTAATATTCTAGATGCATGCTGGATAGCGGTCGATGTGTGGAGTAATAGTAGTAGATGTAGGTAGGAGTCGGTCTACTTGTCTCAGACGTGATGCCTATATACATGATCATTGTCTTGGATATCGTCATAACTATGCTATTTGCTATCAATTTCCAACAGTAATTTGTTCACCTACCATAGGCTATGTTCAAGAGAGAATCCTCTAGTGAAAACCATGGCCCCCAGGTCTATATTTCTCGCATATTAAAATCCAAACTTTGCTACAATTTATTTACCATTTTTTATTTTGTGTTTTGTTTATCTATCTATCACTATGAGATTGGTCCTTGCAATTAACCGCCAAGTGATTGACAACACCTTGTTTGCATTGGGTGCAAGTATTTGTTATTTTGTGTGTAGGTGTTGTTCACGAGGTCTTGCATGGTTCTCCTACTGGATTGATAATCTTTGTTCTTAACTGAGGGAAATACTTATCTCTATTGTACTACATCATCCTCTCCTCTTTGGGGAAATCCCAACGCGGCTCACAAGTAGCAGGAAGAATTTCTGGCATCGTTGTCGAGGAGACATCACCAAAACCTATCAAGTACCATGTCATAAACTTTCATATCCTTGCATTTACATTATTTTCCATTTGCCTCTTATTTCCATCCCCCCCTTCTAAAACGCTCTCACAAAAACATAAAAATATTTTTTGTTTGTCTTTTTGCTTGTTGCTTGCTTGAAGTTGTTATCATATCTGAATTTATTACCGAAAAGGGTGAAGAGGGTACAATCCCTAAGGTTGAAATTACCTCAAATTTGATGCCAAAAATTTTGTAATGGGAAGTGCGAATATCGGAGGAAAAAGCATCATTCAAGAATTCTTTAATTGTACGGGAACTTTGGTTTGCGATGACATTCCTATTCTTAGAAGAACCAAAAGTTATGTCGAAGCTATCTCCGCACTTATTCTTAAAGTTGAAAGAAGATTTATTCGCACACATCTTGCAAAGATTGTTTTATGAGTTTCCAGTTATAAATAATCCACCCTTATCCTCATGAATGAATTTGATTACATAGTGCGAGAAGCTAGAGAGAGTTTTGATTTTCACAATATGAACCATGAGCATCCTGTGATGGATGAGATTTTATATAATGAACATTACTTGTTGAGATATTTATTTTGTGATAACCATACTTTTGATGAGAATACCTAAAAGGAAGTCCCTCCTTTAAACATAATCCAACAAGTTTTCAATGGTATTAAGAAACAGTATTCTTGATTGTAAAAGGGAACCAAGAAGGATTTGAGGATCATGCTTAATAACGCTAAAATTTCGATTGATGATGTGTTCCATATTGTTTCCGAAAAGCCTCCTGATAAAAACACATCTCTAGATGTGAAAAGAAAGATGACAACACAATTGAAACTATGCATTACGCCTAGCTAGGGGCGTAGAATAATAGCGCTTGTTGGGAGGCAAACCAATAGCTATCTCTAATTTTCTTGTTTTTTTCTGGTTTTTTTATGTGCACACAACTATTCTACTATTTATGTTGTGTTTTTGTGTTTAAATTAGTGTTTATGACAAGTAAAGCCTTTGGGATGATTTGGTTGATAGTTGATTCGATTCTGTGAAAAAACAGAAACTTTTGTGCTCACTCAGTGAATTTTCTAAAATTACTGGAACGTGTCTTTGATCTGAATGTTTTACACATGATTGATATACAAATTTCCACGTTTTCCCAATTTTTTAGAATTTTTAGTGTTATAGAAGTATAGTCATTATTCAGATTACTACAGATTGTTCTGTTTTTGAAAGATTATATTTTTGTTGCATTGCTTTCTTGTTTTGATGAATCTATGGATTGTATCAGGGGGTATAATCCATGGTGAAGTTAGAATACAGTAGGTATCATAAAATAATAAAATATGAATGAGTTTACAACAATACCTAAAATTTGTGATTTGGTTATTATACTAACGGATCTCACGAATTTTTTGTTGAGTTTTGTGTGCTGAAGTTTTCATGTTTTGAGTGAGATCACGATTGATGAAGGAATAAGGAGTGGCAAGAGCCTAAGCTTGGGGATGCCCATGGAACCCCAAGGAAATTCTAAGGACTCCCAAGCATCTAAGCTTGGGTATGCCCCGGATGGCATCCACTCTTTCGCCTACCAACCATCGGTAAATTACTTGGAGCTATATTTTTATTCATCGCACGATGTGAGTTTTGCTTGGAGCGTCTTGTATTATATGACTCTTTGATTTATTTGCCTTTTAGTTTGCCACAATCATCTTTGCTGGACACACCTTTTTGAGAGGGATACACATTGTTTGTGATTTGTTAGAATACTCTTTGTGCTTCACTTATACCTTTTGAGGAAGGCAGTTGCTCTAGTGTGTCACTTATATCTTTTAGAGCACGACACTGGTTATATTTAAAAAAAATAGTTGCACTCCCATGATTCACTTATATCATTTTGAGAGTTGATAAAAGTAACGGCAATACGCACAAGTTATGAAATTGGTCCTAATATGATAGGTATTCAAGAGGGATATACTTAAAACTTTCATGTAGATCACTGAATATGATAAGTTTGATTCCTTGCAATAGTTTTGTGATATAAAGATGGTAATATGTGGAGGTACTAGTGAATGATTGTGGTTTAGTAAGAATATTGGTTTGAAGGTTTGTGATTCCCGAAGCATGCACGTATAGTCTCTCGTTATGCTAAGAGGTTGGAGCATGATTTATTATTGATTGTCTTTCTTATGAGC
Organism: Triticum aestivum; assembly: GCF_018294505.1. Taxonomy (NCBI): domain Eukaryota; kingdom Viridiplantae; phylum Streptophyta; class Magnoliopsida; order Poales; family Poaceae; genus Triticum; species Triticum aestivum. Next base: position 811,039,808 of record NC_057801.1, read on the forward strand.
GGTGGTCGGGGATGAGCCATAGTCTTTTCCTATCAATCTATCCCCCCTAGGGGCATTCGTAATAGTACTTTGCTTCGAGGGCTAATGAACTTCCACAATAAGTATGTGAGTTCTTTATGACTAATATGAGTCCATGGATTATACGCACTCTCACCTTTCCGCAATTTATTAGCCTCTTCGGTTCCATGCAATGCCCTTTCTCACCTCGAGATGTGGTGCAAACTTCGCTGGTGCATCCAAACCCCATGATGTGATACGCTCTATCATACAGAAGGCTCCTTATATCTTCCTCAAAACAACCACCATACCTACCTATTATGGCATTTCCATAGCCATTCCGAGATATATTGCCATGCAACTTACAGCGTTATGTTTTTATGACACACATCATCATTGTCATATGCTTGCATGATCATATAGCTGACACAGTATTTGTCGCTCAGCCACCATTCATCATACATGTTACGCTAGATCATTGCACATCCTGGTACACTGCCAGAGGCATTCATATAGAGTCATATTTTGTTCTAGTATCGAGTTGTAATTTTGATATCTAAGTAGAAGTGTGATGATCATCATAATTCATTATTAGAGCATTGTCCCAAGTGAGGAAATAGAAAAAGGGGCCAAAAGTATCCCAACAAAAAATGAGAGAAAAAGAAAGAAGGGGTAATGTCACTATCGTTTTCCACACTTGTGCTTCAAAGTAGCACCATTTTTTCATATAGAGTCTCATATGATTTCACTTTCATATAACTAGTGTGAATCTTTCATTATAGAATTTGGCTTGTATATTCCAATGATGGGCTTCCTCAAATGCCCGAGGTCTTCATGAGCAAGCAAATTGGATGCACACCCACTTAGTCACTACAAGAAATATGTCAACTAGTGACCTTCTGTCAGTGACCCTGGAAGAATTGCTGATAGATCTATGACCATTTGAGACCAATTGGTCAAAAGCTGTTCGGGGGGCTCCAAACCCTAAACCATTGCGACCATTTTGGTCAGAAAGGTCGTAATTTCCTTACACTAAATGGTCACAAAGCAAATAGTGCTGGTCCGCTGCCTTATTTCTAGTTGTTAACGACCAATATAGATGGTCATAGCCTTGCAGATTGTGCTGGGTTGTGATGACTAGGCACCATCTCATCAGTTTTGCCTATGTGTCATGACCATGTGTCAATTTCTGCCCTAGGTTGTGAAGCAACATATATTTCTGTTATTCCAAAAATTCCCAAAAAATTCTCATAAATTGTTTGGATCATATCTTCATCTAATATGTCAAAAACCTTCCTTGCCTAGTTCAAAAATAACTCAACAATATTCATTTTCCTATTTTGTTCAAAGCAGCACTTTGTGAAGGAAGTACCACTTTGGCATGTCCAAATGGTATCCATTTTCTACAGTGCTTTCCTATGCCCAAATAACCATCCTCCACCAAATGCCAGCTCAATCCATTCCTTATTTTGAGCCCAGCTTCAACATTCGTATTTATGTCCAGTGTGGTACTTTGCAAAGCAAGTACCACCTAGGCTCCTCCTTTTGAGGTGAAAATTTGTGAAGATGGTCTTCTTAGTAACTGATAATCCTCAGCCAAAACCCACGCCCATTAGCCATGTGCATTTCCTGTACCACAAATCAAACACTTGGCTGCTTATTCATGTTTGAGCATCGATCGGTCTACTCGTGAGAATCTTATGTTGTGATTTTCTTCCTAGCACCTACCTGGAAGTGCCCAACCCACTAGAAATTCTTAGGCCGCCCGGAACACATGGCAACGCCACGGTCACGCGGTGACCACGCGGCGGGCATGCGAGCTTACGCGCTCTAGAGTTGGGGCCCTCGGCCATCGTCCAAACCTCGATGTCTCACCATCAAACCATGTATTTCTGATTAAATAGATACTTATTTACATAGAAATGAGTTTTGGAAAAATAAAGAGCAAACTATGAGGCAGCTGCAGTTCAAATTTGACCCGCTTCCAACTAAATCGACGGGAATTTGTCTTTTTCACCAGAGGTGGATCAAAATTTTTGACACCCAACCATTTTGTCAATTGTGAATTAAATATGGCCTAGTATTTTATAAAATTTATTAGGTCCAATTTTGCAACAAATATATGGTAGGTCCTTCACAAAAAAAACTCATTTGGGGCACTCGGGAAATGGAAAATGAATTTTCCGTGCAAAGAAATGAAAACTCCCTTAGGCAACATTGTTTGGAATTCCAAGATGCACCCTTGTGCACAATATTAGATCATTTGAACAAGCTATGCCATGAATGTGGCCACAAGATTGATCATTTGGCTTGAAACCCATGAATCTTCACACTTGATAGCTCATTTCTGAGAACACTTTTTTTAAATAGTTACCGTATTACAAGTTTATTATTTTTCCTGGAAACTTGGTCACATATAATGACATAATGTGAAGGTTTTCCAATTTTTTGATTTCTTTTGAATTTTTATAACCGTTTCAAAATGCGGTCAAAACAGCGGGCTTGACCGTTCCTATCTAGTGGTTCAATCTTGGCATTTTTTGGTGTTTCTCTGATTAAATAGATACTTATGTACCTAGAAATGATTTTTAGAAAAAAATAAAGAGCAAACTATAGGGCAGCTGCAGTTCAAATTTGACCCGCTTCCAACTGAATCGACGGGAATTTGTCTTTTTCACCAGAGGTGGATCAAAACTTTTGACACCCAACCATTTTGTCAATTGTGCATTAAATATGGCCTAGTATTTTATAAAATTTGATTTGGTCCAATTTTGCAACAAATATATGGTAGGTCCTTCACAAAAAAACCTCATTTGGGGCACTCGAAAAATGGAAAATGGCTCTTTTGTGCAATGAAAGTGAAAACTCCCTTAGGCAACATTGTTTGGAATTCCAAGATGCACCCTTGTGCACAATATGAGGTCATTTGAACAAGTTATGCCATGAATGTGGCCATAAGATTGATCATTTGGTTTAAAAGCCATGAATCTTCACGCATGATAGCTCATTTCTGAGAACACTTTTTTAAAAAAATCCGTATTACAGCTTTATTATTTTTCCTGGAAACTTTGTCACATATAATGACACAATGCGAAGGTTTTCCAATTTTTTGAATTTTTTTGAATTTTTTATGCCCGTTTCAAAATGCGTTCAAAACGGCGGGCTTGACCGTTCCTAGCTAGTGGTTGAATCTTGGAAAACTTTTGATGTTTCTCTGATTAAATAGGTACTTATGTACATATAAATGATTTTTGGAAAAAATAAAGAGCAAACTATGAGGCAGTTGCGGTTCAAATTTGACCCGCTTCCAATTGAATCGGCAGGAATTTGTCTTTTTCACCAGAGGTGGATCAAAACTTTTTACACCCAACCATTTGGTCAATTTTGCGTTAAATATGGACTAGTATTTTAGAAAAATGATTTGGTCCAATTTTGCAATAATTATTTGGTAGGTCCTTCACAAAAAAACCTCATTTGGGGCACTCAAAAAATGATTAAAAATAGCTAGAAATATGAAAAATGCATACAAATTGGTCCTAATCCATAAAATGTGGTCTAACTCTAGTGAAAGTTTGTGTGGTGCCCTTTTGCAAAATATTTTTGATAGCTACTTCATAAAATCCCTCTATTTTTAGTATTTGAAAACTATTTTACATCACTGATTTTCTGAACCAATCATAACTCTGTCCACGGATCGATGACATGGCGTCCATCCATCCATCCATCCATCTCCATCCCACATCCATCCATCCATCTATCTACAGAAAAAAGAAAAAAAAGAAAAGAAAGGAGATACCCCCTGTGACGCCCGGCTAATTAAGCTACGGTGATCCTCTGCTAGTGATGCCACGTCATCCCGATTACTGTTGCTAAATGTCCGTTAGTTCAACCGCGTCAAATTCAAATTTAAAATTAGTGTCGATAATAAAAGTTTTCGAAAATGGAAACAAAAATGTTCGGTGGTTGCCAAATATTATAAGGGTAATTATGGTGCAGCAAACACATTTTTATAAAATGTCTAAATAATTTAAAGTGAATTAAAATAGAAAAGAAAATAAGAAAGCCCCCTGGCAAACTGGGCCAGAAGGCCCAGCTGGCCGACCCACTTGCCCCAGCCGCCCCCACTCTCTTCATATCCCCCCACCGGTGAGGCCCCGAACCGCCACCGACACTTCCCCCCTCTCTCCAAAAAATATCTCCCCCTCTCCCCCGAGTGGATCGGGATCGAGGGAGGAGGCCC
>NC_057801.1:811044502-811052071 GCF_018294505.1 Triticum aestivum
CTCGCGCTCGCCCTGCCCGAAGTTGCGCCCTCCTGCTGTAGCCCCCGCGCGCCTTCACCTTCCCTTGCCCCTGCTCGCCGACCAATGCCGTCAACCGCGGCCCCGCACCAGCCTACTCTTCGTCGTCGCCCGGTCCGGATCCCACCTCCGGCCGCGTCCGGTGCCGCTTAGCCGCCTCCCGCTGCCACTCCGGCCACCCCGAGCTGCTCTCTGACCGCGTACCTGCGGCCCTGGCCACGCCCCCTGTCGCCGGCCGGCGCCTTGCGCTCCTCCTTGGCCTCGCCGTGGCCATGCACCTCCACCGCGTCCCGCTCCGGCTGGCACCCCTTGGCCCCGTGCCCCGGCGGCCTCGTCCTGCCCTGCGGGCGAGTGCTCACTCGGGTGCGCCCGCACCCACTGGACCAAACCCGCCAAGGCCCCTATGGGCCTATGACAAACGGGGCCCACGCCCAGAACGAAAATAATAATAATAGAAAAATAGATAAGTAAATAATTAAAATATTAATTAATTAATGAATTAAAGAATTAATTAACTTAATTAATCCTGATCGGTTAACCTAATCACTAAGTTTAGTTAATTAATCTGTTAGGTTAGTTAACAGTCAATGACAGCTCGGACCCACTGGTCAGGTTGACTAGTCAACCCATGTTGACTGCTGATGTCAGCATGACATCATGCTGATGTCATAAATTCATTTTCGAATTAATTTAAATAATTAATTAAATTCCAGAAATTAATAAAATCTTTAGAAAATCATATCTTTTAATCCGTAACTCGGATTAAATTATTTCAACATGAAAGTTGTTCAGAACGACGAGACGAACCCGGATACGTAGCCCGTTCGTCCACCACACACCCCTAACATATCAACCCCGCAACTTTCCCCCTCCAGTTCATCTGTCAGAAAACACGAAACACCGGGAATACTTTCCCGGATGTTTTCCCCCCTTCACCGGTATCACCTACTACCGCGTTAGGGCACACCGAACACCGCGTATTGTCTTGTTACGCTTTGTGATGCTTTGATTGGTCTGTTATTTATTGTGTTCCCTCTCCGTTACTTCTTTCCGATAGACCCCGAGACTGCCGGCGACCCCCAGTTCGACTACGGTGCTGGTGACTCGTCCTTCTTGCCAGAGCAACTAGGCAAGCCCCCCCCCCTTGATCACCAGATATCGCCTATTCTCCTCTATACTGCTTGCATTAGAGTAGTGTAGCATGTTACTGCTTTTCGTTAATCCTATTCTGATGCATAGCCTGACATTGTTGCTACATCTGTTGATACCTTACCTGCAATCCTAAATACTTAGTATAGGATGCTAGTTTATCATCATTGGCCCTACATTCTTGTCAGTCTTCCTTGCTATACTATTGGGCCGTGATCACTCGGGAGGTGATCACGGGTATATACTATACATACATACATACTATACAGATGGTGACTAAAGTCGGGTCAGCTCATTGAGTACCCGCAAGTGATTCCGATGTGGGGGCTGGAAGGACAGGTGGCTCCATCCCGGTAGAGGTGGGCCTGGGTTCCCGACGGCCCCCGACTGTTACTTTGTGGCGGAGCGACAGGGCAGGTTGAGACCACCTAGGAGACAGGTGGGCCTGGCCCTGTTCGGCGTTCGTGGATACTTAACACGCTTAACGAGATCTTGGTATTTGATCTGAGTCTGGCCATTTGGTCTATACGCACTAACCATCTACGTGGGAGTAGTTAAGGGTATCCCGGCGTCGTGGTATCAGCCGAAGCACTTCAGACGTCAGCGACGGAGCGGCGTGCGCCGGATCGGACTGGAACGCCTGCTAGGCTAGGTCTGCTTCCGGCCGTCTTCGCAACATGCAGGTGTGCTATGGGCGATGGGCCCAGACCCCTGTGCGCTTAGGTTTAGACCGGCGTGCTGGCCTCTCTGTTTTGCCTAGGTGGGGCTGCGACGTGTTGATCTTCCGAGGCCGGGCATGACCCAGGAAAGTGTGTCCGGCCAAATGGGATCGAGCGTGTTGGGTTATGTGGTGCACCCCTGCAGGGAAGTTAATCTATTCGAATAGCCGTGATCTTCGGTAACAGGACGACTTGGAGTTGTACCTTGACCTTATGACAACTAGAACCGGATACTTAATAAAACACACCCTTCCAAGTTCCACAGACAACCCGGTGATCGCTTTTCCACAGGGCGACGAGGGGAGGATCGCCGGGTAGGATTATGCTATGCGATGCTACTGGAGATGCTACTTGGAGATGCTACTTGGAGGACTTCAATCTACTCTCTTCTACATGCTGCAAGACGGAGGCTGCCAGAAGCGTAGTCTTCAATAGGAATAGCTATCCCCCTCTTATTCTGGCATTCTGCAGTTCAGTCCACTGATATGGCCTCCTTACACATGTACCCATGCATATGTAGTGTAGCTCCTTGCTTGCGAGTACTTTGGATGAGTACTCACGGTTGCTGTGCTCCCTCTTTCCCTCGTTTTCCTCTTCTTCTCGGATGCTGCAACTAGACGTTGGAGCCCAGGATCCAGACGCCACCTTCTACGATGACTCCTACTACACTGGAGGTGCCTACTACTACATGCAGCCCGCTGATGACGACCAGGAGTAGTTAGGAGGATCCCAGGCAGGAGGCCTGCGCCTCTTTCAATCTGTATCCCAGTTTGTGTTAGCCATCTATGGCTACTTGATTGTTTATGTCTGTACTCAGATATTGTTGCTTCCGCTGACTCGTCTATAATCGAGCACTTGTATTCGAGCCCTCGAGGCCCCTGGCTTGTATTATGATGCTTGTATGACTTATTTATGTTTTAGAGTTGTGTTGTGATATCTTCCTGTGAGTCCCTGATCTTGATCGTACACATTTGCGTGCATGATTAGTGTACGATTGAATCGGCGGCGTCACAAGTTGGTATCAGAGCTAGCTGCCTGTAGGAATCCCCCTTCCACACTCCTTGGCCGAAGTCGAGTCTAGACATTGCAAAAACTTTTACTAACATGGATGTGTGCCTTATGGGCCCACGTCGCCATTTGGTGGTATTAGGATCTTTTACTCCTTGTCTATACTCTGGGACTCTGATCTCCCTTCTATTCGGGTTAAATGATTTTTACTAAAATCTGACTTTAGGTTCTCGAAGATACTTTCTCTCGGAGAGCCCCTTCAATCCAGGTGATCGCCGGCTGCACCAGAAGATTTCGAAGTTACTCACCGAAACTCTTTTGAGACTTTGTGCCTGTTGCTTTTGCAATTCCCTACCACCGAAATATCCCTATGGATAAATACATACACTTGACGTTCTTACTTTTATTCCCAGTTGATCTTGTTATTACAAGATACCCCGAAATTCTCTCTATTGATCCGAGAATATCTTGTGCCTAATGTCTTGCAATTCTTTGCCACATGAATACCCCTACAAACAAATCCTCACACTTGTCGAGTATTCACTCATCCCCAGTTGTTCATGTGTTTCACAAAAGTCTTCAAAATACTATTCGATACTCCAAAAATCCTTAGTAGCTTATTGCTCTACAATACTTGTCTGCTTGCATTGTGGATGTTTTCCATATGTCTGGCAATATTCGTTAGTATCCTTAGGCACCGTCATTCTGATCCTATTGATTCAACATGAGTGCGAATGCACGCAATCATCATTTGATCCTTTTAAATTATCTTTCCGACTCAGACGTCACTTTGAACATGAGCTGGTTCTCAACCAAACTATCTGTCGTCGAATTGTGCCTCTGGTATATTCAATTGATCCATCCTTGATCAGAACGTCTGCTTCTGATCCTTTGTTTTGGAAATCGTAATTCCTTTGTTATCTAAGCATCGAATTATTCAGATGTTCTATAATATGATGCCCGTGCATTCTTCTTCCTCTGGTTGAGTATCGATACCCACATCAGATCTTTTATGGACCGCTATATCCTTGGTTGGATTATTATCCGATAGTGTCCTTCATATTGAATAACCTAATGAGCCTTTACATGGGTATATAATGCCTTTTGGTAAATTGTATCATCTGCTTTTGAACAATGCTCTACTTTTGAGCTTGTATTATTTACTCTGAAGTTTGTGGTATATGTTCCTAAGATGCCCTGATGGGTTGAACCTATGCCTTCCCTAATCTGTGTGAACCCGAAAGATTTCACGGTTCAAACTTATCTGGTATTGCACCAGGTAAAACTTTCAACAACTAATGTCATTTTCGAAATACGAGAGGTGAATGAAGGTTATGCATTAAAGAAGTGGGAGTCGACCTTGAACTTTGTGTTCATGCCCATGGACACGATGTAGATCCTATCATGGAAGCTTCTTGTAACTATTTCCTTGATATAATATCCTTTGGTATCGGTGAATTGATCCTTTGCAATCGTGGTTCCGACCATGTCCTCCTTTAAATACCATTTCCTGTGCAAGTTTAAGCACTTGTCTTCTATAGAGCAATACCCCAGTCCAACCTCTACTTGGATCTGTCGTCGAGTATTACCCCCTGGTATCTCGAGATTATCATGGAAATGCATGACTTCTTATGAGTTATTCATCAAGTGCTACCTTCCCACTGATTCCATTTTTTTCACGGGCTCTAAGTTATTAAACACTCAAAGACACCGATGACTGAACCGAGTCGACACTACGGTTCAACATCTCTTCAGTAAGCTTCTATAAGTACGAGTTTGTACCCGATCACGCCATTCCTAGCCTGTTTGGCTATATCATTGTCGTGATGATTGTAACTATACTACCTGGTCCTTCTTCTCGGAGCACAAATTTTCGACAGTGAGCTAATCTTACAATCGATCTTCCTCATCATACCGTTCGCCTTGAACAACAATCCCGATTTCAAGTTTGTGTCCTACCCATGGCCCCAATAACCTTCCGCTACCTCATTCCTTTGACTTAATGTCGTCGCTGATTGATTACGTCTTCATGGAATCTCTCAACAAATGTGTCGTGATCATCATGACCGTTCTGAGCTCTTCTAGGATATCATCTGAACTCATGATGACAAATACCTTCCTTTCCCCTCGTTGATTTGTGTTATCCTTGCCAACATTATTGCCTTCCCTTCGAGGCAAACTTGTTCGTGTTTTGTGTTATACCTTGAGTTCCTTGCTACCCAGCATTGTTCTTCTTTACCTTGTGATATTACCACCTTTTATGTCAAGAATGTCGTGGGAATTTCACCACCTCTTAAGAATTCTTGGTATGGTGATACTTCTCACCATCACCACTCCTCTTGGGTCCTCGTGTTGATTCCAACCAGGGTACCAACAAGTGAGCGGTGCTGTTTGGATTCCGCCCTTCTAGCAACCATATTGATTTGAAGTTAATGGTCGGCCGTTCATTCTTAGACTATTGATTATGGAATCACCATTCTGACGTTGGTCGTGCAACCCAGCCCATATTTCGGGTGCACCTATCACCCAATGTTTAAATTGGGTATGTTTTCCTCGAGCATATCCCCTTATATCATTTCATCTGACTAATGTTATCTCCTTGTTCACATAATTGTGGAAACCCATCTTTTGGAAGTCTCGATGAATTGTCGCTGAGTTCATCAGCTACCTCCTTATCCCTTCATTGGTTTAATGTTGAGTTTTTGTTTCGGAACTCGCTTCCATAGTAAATTTCCCGAGAATCTTACAATGTCATCTCGACAATTTGTGTTGCACCTTTCTTCTCAGGCATCCTGGGTCTAAGGTATCCTGACCCCAATCAGAACTGAATCTCGGTCAGATATGATGGTTGGAACATATTTCCAAGAGTTATAACATTGGTCTTTATATGACCCGGTAAGGTGATGTCATGCCTAGCACCCCTGGCCGGAGGACCTATTGTTATAGTTTCCTTATTAGCAAGGTTATCCCTTCTTCCATGAGGAAATTGTAAGACTTATTCTACAAGTTGTTCCTGATGGATCCTTCCTGTATCCAAAGTCTGACCTTTGCTTGAAGACCATGTCAATACTATCTCGAAGCATGTCTATGGTACTCCGAATTTCAACAAGAACATTTGAAGCCCAATGCTAAATGTTTCCTACTCAATTATCCAAACACCGCTGTATGGGTAATGTCATGAAATTCCTCTCCCCTTACATAAATGGTTTTCTACTTTCTATCCTATCATGGATATCATGCTATATTTGTCCTTGGGAAGGAAATACCCCGAAATATTTGTTTTAACACATTTTCCTTTCCATTGTTCTGTTTAATCTGATAATCATATTTTCCTTTCCATTGTTTGATTTAACCTTTCTTGTGACCTATATGACCTAAGCAGTAATATTCTCCTGCTTATGTAAACACCTCGTGGTACCGCTCTGTCAGTAAGATTGTTGATGACATTGCGGTAGCCACCGATGGACGAGAACCTTGCCTATGGGCCCGCCTTATTCAACGAGCAGGAAAATGGTTCTCTTCATCCCTCGCCCTTGGTATCGATGATGTTGCCGACATAACTGATAGGCTACCCTCTGACATGCCTTACTATCGTGACCGCGCAAGATGTCGGCCCCCTTCCTACTTTCAACCACATGGTGGGCCCATAACCCACAGTTCCACAGGATCGAAACATGACTCTCCTGTACACCCCCAATTTCCAAAGTTATTCCTTGCGCTTGACTTCTCATGTAACTTATGGGCCCCTTGCCAAGTGATCTATTCGGGTATCAGACGCAATACTTATTATCGTTGCTATGAACCCTTCACCTTCTGATAGACATTGAACGCTTGCCTATCGGTTTGAAACCTCATGGTACCTTCTTACTTTGCTCTCGACATCTTCTTAAGTTTCAATTCGAGAGATACTTATGCTTCTTCCCCTGGGTTAACCTTCTGATGCTCGATCTTGTTAGAATCCGTCCTTATAGGGTTCTCCCTTCTCACCCTTTCGTAAGTACGGTGAAGATCCTGAAGGAAGGACGACAAGCTTCATCATGATGACCTAAAGCAGAGAAATTAAGACATCAATGTATTGGATCAACCTCTTCGAGAAGAGTAACGAAGACCTAGAACCCTCGCTAGAATTTCTTAACCAGGACTTTCCCCCTTAACCCCCGCTTAAATCTCGGGACGAGATTTCTTGTAGTGGAGGAGAATTGTGACGCCCGGCTAATTAAGCTACAGTGATCCTCTGCTAGTGATGCCATGTCATCCCGATTACAGTTGCTAAATGTCCGTTAGTTCAACCGCGTCAAATTCAAATTTAAAATTAATGTCGATAATAAAAGTTTTCGGAAATGGAAACAAAAATGTTCGGTGGTTGCCAAATATTATAAGGGTAATTATGGTGCAGCAAACACATTTTTATAAAATGTCTGAATAATTTAAAGTGAATTAAAACAGAAAAGAAAATAAGAAATCCCCCTGGCAAACTGGGCCAGAAGGCCCAGATGGGCGACCCACTTGGCCCAGCCGCCCCCTACTCTCTCCATATCCCCCCAGCGGTGAGGCCCCGAACCGCCACCGACACTTCCCCCCTCGCCCCAAAAAATATCTCCCCCTCTCCCCCGACTGGATCGGGATCGAGGGAGGAGGCCCTCGTCGCCCGCCGCCGTCAGGAGCTCGCCGCCCC
>NC_057801.1:811052420-811069791 GCF_018294505.1 Triticum aestivum
CCTCTCGCTCCGCCGCTCATCCCCATCGTCCCCCAACCTTCCCCGAGCCCGCTGCCCCATGCCCTACGCTGCTCGGTGAGGCCCCCAACCTCTTCTCTTTCCCCCGTCACCGAACGCACGCGCTCCGTCGAACCCCCGCGACCGAGCTCGCGCTCGCCCTGCCCGAAGTTGCGCCCTCCTGATGTAGCCCGCGCGCGCCTTCACCTCCCCTTGCCCCTGCTCGCCGACCAACGCCGTCAACCGCGGCCCCGCACCAGCCTGCTCTTCGCTGTCGCCCGGTCCGGTTCCCACCTCCGGCCGCTTCCTGTGCCGCTTAGCCGCCTCCCGCTGCCACTCCGGCTACCACGAGCTGCTCTATGACCGCGTACCTGCGGCCCTGGCCACGCCCCCTATCGCCGGCCGGCGCCTTGCGCTCCTCCTTGGCCTCGCCGTGGCCACGAACCTCCACCGCGTCCCGCTCCGGCTGGCGCTCTTTGGCCCTGTGCCCCGGCGGCCTCGTCCCGCCCTGCGGGCGAGTGCTCGCTCGGGTGCGCCCGCACCCACTGGACCAAACCCGCCAAGGCCCCTATGGGCATATGACAAACGGGGCCCACGCCCAGAACGAAAATAATAATAATAGAAAAATAGATAAGTAAATAATTAAAATATTAATTAACTAATTAATTAAATAATTAATTAACTTAATTAATCCTGATAGGTTAACCTAATCACTAAGTTTAGTTAATTAATCTGTTAGGTTAGTTAACAGTCAATGACAGCTGGGACCCACTAGTCAGGTTGACTAGTCAACCCACGTTGATTGCTGATGTCAGCATGACATCATGCTGATGTCATAAATTCATTTTCGAATTAATTTAAATAATTAATTAAATTCCAGAAATTAATATAATCTTTAGAAAATCATATCTTTTAATCCGTATCTCGGATTAAATTATTTTCAACATGAAAGTTGTTCAGAATGACGAGACGAACCCGGATACGTAGCCCGTTCGTCCACCACACACCCCTAACATATCAAACCCGCAACTTTCCCCCTCCGATTCATCTGTCAGAAAACACGAAACACCGGGAATACTTTCCCGGATGTTTTCCCCCCTTCACCGGTATCACCTACTACCGCGTTAGGGCACACCGAACACCGCGTATTGTCTTGTTACGCTTTGTGATGCTTTGATTGCTCTGTTATTTATTGTGTTCCCTCTCCGTTACTTCTTTCCGATAGACCCCGAGACTGCCGGTGACCCCCAGTTCGACTACGGTGCTGGTGACTCGTCCTTCTTGCCAGAGCAACCAGGCAAGCCCCCCCCTTGATCACCAGATATCGCCTATTCTCCTCTATACTGCTTGCATTAGAGTAGTGTAGCATGTTACTGCTTTTCGTTAATCCTATTCTGATGCATAGCCTGACATTGTTGCTACATCTGTTGATACCTTACCTGCAATCCTAAATACTTAGTATAGGATGCTAGTTTATCATCATTGGCCCTACATTCCTGTCAGTCTGCCTTGCTATACTATTGGGCCGTGATCACTCGGGAGGTGATCACGGGTATATACTATACATACATACATACTATACAGATGCTGACTAAAGTCGGGTCAGCTCGTTGAGTACCGGCAAGTGATTCCGATGTGGGGGCTGGAAGGACAGGTGGCTCCATCCTGGTAGAGGTGGGCCTGGGTTCCCGACGGCCCCCGACTGTTACTTTGTGGCGGAGCGACTGGGCAGGTTGAGACCACCTAGGAGACAGGTGGGCCTGGCCTTGTTCGGTGTTCGCGGATACTTAACACGCTTAACGAGATCTTGGTATTTGATTTGAGTCTGGCCATTTGGTCTATACGCACTAACCATCTACGTGGGAGTAGTTATTGGTATCCCGGCGTCGTGGTATCAGCCGAAGCACTTCAGACGTCAGCGACGGAGCGGCGCGCGCCGGATTGGATTGGAACGCCTGCTAGGCTAGGTCTGCTTCCGGCCGCCCTCGCAACGTGCAGGTGTGCTATGGGCGATGGGCCCAGACCCCTGTGCGCTTAGGTTTAGACCGGCGTGTTGGCCTCTCTGTTTTGCCTAGGTGGGGCTGCGACATGTTGATCTTCCGAGGCCGGGCATGACCCAGGAAAGTGTGTCCGGCCAAATGAGATCGAGCGTGTTGGGTTATGTGGTGCACCCCTGCAGGGAAGTTAATCTATTCGAATAGTCGTGATCTTCGGTAACAGGACGACTTGGAGTTGTACCTTGACCTTATGACAACTAGAACCGGATACCTAATAAAACACACCCTTCCAAGTTCCACAGACAACCCGGTGATCACTTTTCCACAGGGCGACGAGGGGAGGATCGCCGGGTAGGATTATGCTATGCGATGCTACTGGAGATGCTACTTGGAGATGCTACTTGGAGATGCTACTTGGAGGACTTCAATCTACTCTCTTCTACATGCTGCAAGACGGAGGCTGCCAGAAGTGTAGTCTTCAATAGGAATAGCTATCCCCCTCTTATTCTGGCATTCTACAGTTCAGTCCACTGATATGGCCTCCTTACACATGTACCCATGCATATGTAGTGTAGCTCCTTGCTTGCGAGTACTTTGGATGAGTACTCACGGTTGCTTTGCTCCCTCTTTCCCTCGTTTTCCTCTTGTTCTCGGATGCTGCAACCAGACGTTGGAGCCCAGGATCCAGACGCCACCTTCGACGACGACTCCTACTACACTGGAGGTGCCTACTACTACGTGCAGCCCGCTGATGACGACCAGGAGTAGTTAGGAGGATCCCAGGCAGGAGGCCTGCGCCTCTTTCGATCTGTATCCCAGTTTGTGTTAGCTATCTATGGCTACTTGTTTGTTTATGTCTGTACTCAGATATTGTTGCTTCCGCTGACTCGTCTATGATCGAGCACTTGTATTCGAGCCCTCGAGGCCCATGGCTTGTATTATGATGCTTGTATGACTTATTTATGTTTTAGAGTTGTGTTGTGATATCTTCCCGTGAGTCCCTGATCTTGATCATACACATTTGCGTGCATGATTAGTGGGGATTGAATAGGGGGCGTCACACCCCCACCCGCAGCCCAAACCCTAGGTCAGATCGACCCCTCCCCCCGCCGCCCCCTTCCTCCCTCGTCCCCATCTCCTCGCCGCCGCCCCTCCCCGATCTCGATATGTCGCTGCCCCCACCGCCACCATCGACGACCCGCCGCCCCCACCGCCCCCGCCGCCCTCTACTCCACAGCCAACGCCCCTACCCTCTCCTTCTCCCTTCTCCCTACATCCCAGATCCATTCGAGTGACATATATGTATGTGGTGTGGAATCAGTCCAGCTCACCACCACTCCCGCACCTCCGCTTCGCTGCCGGTCGGACCTAGGGTTTCGAGGTAAGCAAGCGGCTCCCTCTCGCCAGGCTCCTCCATCGCACACTCTCTCTGCCGCCGATTTACTGACGCCCTTTCGGATTTGGGGTTTTGTCACGCAGGGATTTGAGGGGGCAAGAAGGGGAGGGGAAGCGCGCGATGGTGGCGCCGGGGGGCCATCGGCGGCGGGGCCGTCGTCCGCAGGGAGGCGGCTGCGGCGCACGCAGACGGTCGGCAACATGGGGGAGTCCATCTTCGACAGCGACGTGGTGCCCTTCTCGCTCGTCGAGATCGCGCCCATCCTCTGGGTCGCCAACGAGGTCGAGGCCAGCAATCCGCGCGTCGCCTACCTCTGTAAGTAGAACACCAGCCCATCCCCGATCTACTTCTTCACTTAGGCCGAATCGTCAGTTGGATTTGCTCGCCATGAAAACAAGCATGGTTTGCTCATTGCGCTTGCGCTTCCGCTCAGGCCGCTTCTACGCCTTTGAGAAGGCCAACCGGCTCGACCGCACCTCCAGCGGCCGTGGAGTGCGCCAGTTCAAGACCGCGCTGCTACAAAGGCTCAAGAGGGTAATTTTTACCACCACTCACCTCCTATTCATCATCTTCATTCATCCATGTTCCCCAATTTATCACTTCTGGCTGGGGACAAGGAATGCGAGCTTCTAATTGACTCCTTGAGCTTGCTGTTTGTGCAGGAGAACAACCCCACCCTCAAGGGGAGGGTGCACCAGAGCGAAGCGTGTGAGATGCAGCGCTTCTACCGCGAGTACTAGAAACTACTTCCGCAAAGGGTAAGTCAGATATTATCCTGCGAAGACTAAATTACCAATCCTGACCACAAGAAATATTTTGACATGTTGTCATTATGAATACATGGCGTGCCTTACCCCGTGTCAGCATCTTAATTGATTATTGCGTAGTCACTGATGTGTATGCATACTTGGAACATTATGGTATGTATGCACACTTGAATGGTAGTATCTTGAATGCATCAATATTAGTGCTATAGAGTTGTTTTCCAAGCTAGTTCTATTTACTTTTAATATAGGTCTATTAGTCACCAATACTTTGCCTGCTATGCTATAGTAGACCTTGTTCATATTCATTAGCTAAGTTTGCTTGTCCTTGGGATCTATATGCATGCCATTTGTGTTTCAGGCTTTCTCTGAAATGAAATAATAGGTCTATTAGTCACCAATACTTGAGTTAATCTAACTCCTTACCTGCTATGCTATAGTAGGCCTTGTTCATATTTATTAGCAAAGTTTGCTTCTCCACAGTGATCCATATACATGCCATTTGTGTTTAACGCTTTCTCTGAAATGAAATAATAAGGCTCACACTCCATGACCAGGACGACCACCGGGACCTCCACAGCGACGATGAAGCCCTGCACATGGTCGAGCTCGATGGAACAACAGTGCCTCGGTGTAGTGCAACCGAGTTGGGCCACACCAGTGCATCAGGAGCTCTGCATGCTGCTGTCCTTTGTCTCATCATCTTAACTACTACACTAGTAGGAGTATTTTATATGTTGTTCATTTCTTTGTTAATTACTGTGCTACTCCCTGCTCCTGTATTCTATTAGCACCAAGTCTGCCATGCCTATGTATTATATACTTTATTCTTCTTGCTGGAGTACTAGAAGAGTAGCGCTATCTTGCTGCTGGTGACACTCCATGAAGTACTCACTGTTAATTTATTCCGAGTGGCCATAATTCCCTTCCTAGCAGCACCACGGAGTACCACCTGCTCTCTTGTCTCACCCATAACAACAATTTACTAGCAATATGTGTCTTGGATACTATCTAGGTCCCTTCTACTACTACACCTAGTTACTTGTGTGTATCCTATTACTTACTAGTTAGTACACGTGTGTAGTAGTACTGTACTGTAGTAGTGGTGTCTTACTGCCAGTGATAGATTATTGAGTTTATTAACTCCAAATGAAGTGAACTGGGCATAATTCTCTAGATGTGGTACATAGTGCTGTCTGTTTCCTTGCATCACCAACAAAATGTACTAATATGTCTGTTGTGACACGCTAGGTCGATTCTAAGCCTTAGAGAAACCTGTAGTACTTGTATCTCTGCATGACTAAGTGCTCAGTTCATACAATTTTGAGTCTGCACTTCTGTATGTTTTTTATGTGAAACACTTATGCATGACTAAGTGTTAAGTTGATACAATTTATTTGATAAACAAGCATGGAAATATGTATTAACTTTCCTGAAAGTAGACAAGCAATATAATTCTGTTCAATTCTGATTTCTTTTGTAGTCAATTCTATTCAACTGATTTCTGAATATTTCTTATGTGAAACCATATCTAGATCAGCAACACTTTGCATGAATAAATGCTGGTCAGTGATGATATCTGCATTCATATTGTTTGGTACTGTTTTATGTAGTTATGTGAATTGCATGTTTATTTGGATCCATTCGACCTTTTCACAATTAACTTAAGTTTGGATTTTCATGTTTATTATCACAACCTTCCGGGAAGGCACGAGTGAGCCTGCATGCCCATTGATGCGTACCTGTTGTCAGTTGGACCATCTTCTTTAGCTTTTTGATGTGAAATCATATCTTAACCCTTGGAACTTTGCATGATTAGTAGATCGATGGTGATATCTGCACGCATATTGACTTTACTGTTGCTCTCCGGCGGAAATTTCTCCCTTATGTAATGAGTTCATCTTGCATTGCATCTACCCATGAATGAGAATTGTACATACTGTAATTTTCAGTTTTAACTAGGCTGAAATGTGCATGTTTTATCTTCTCAGCATTGTTCTTATTTACTTGCAAGTTTTTACTATGCAAGGTTCAGTCATGCCATCTTTGCTTGCGTTGCATGTTAATGTCATAACAAATGCTCACACCAAGTTTGTGAACTGTAGCCAGGTACCAGAGGCTGACCATGTACTCCATTGGCATCTCTAGCTCCCACATGTCGCCCCTGGGCTGGAGCGCCTTGGGTGATTGGCATTCTCCTGGTGGCGCCGCTCCTCACAAAGTGTTAAGTTGGATTACCGCCTCATGTTGATGGCCTTGTTTCTAAACATTTAATAATGTTTCTTTTTGGTGACCTAATGTCGTTTAGGTTGCTACTGCTGTGATGGAAGATCAGAACAGGCTGGAGATGCGCACCACATCTTTAGTTGATGTTGCATCATGTTTTGGTGCTTGTGTATCTGTTTTTGCTTGTAAGCACACTTGTATGTGTTTGTGTATCTATTTTTGCTTGTTTTAGATGATGTTGGACGTGCAAAGTTGTATGTGCTGTCGTGTGTATTTGGATGAATGATTTTTGAATTTAATCATTTAATTGAGAGAATTATTTAGTGTTTGTTGTTCAAATGGGTAAACTGGAAATCAGTGAATAAGGAGACCAAATGTTCTATTGGACCAAATAATATATGGGCTCTAAAAAGGCTACAACTCAAATAATAGTGGACTGGAACATTGTGCATTTCTGGAAAACCCGAACAAAAAGGCCTAATGAAATGGTTTGCAAAAGGGCCATGGCCCAGAAAATTAAAAGTCCAAATTGTAGGGCGTGGCCCATGAAGCCGACCAGAATTAACATGAAAAAAATACTAAATGGGCTAGGCCCATGTAGAAAATCGAATTGGACCAGGCTGAATCTTGTGCCACATCAGATTGCCACGCTGGATGCCTACGTGGCCTGGGGAGGTTGCTAGTGACCGAAACGCCACAGTAGACGTATTTTGGTCATAAACGTCTACGACCTTCTCACAGAGAAGGTCGTGAATGTCAGTTTACGACCGCCAGCTTTTGACCTTCTGTTTTTGGTCACAAAAAGGTCGCAAATGAGAAACAATGACCTTTCAGTGACCAATAGTCAAGGTCACAAGTTGACATATTTCTTGTTGTGAGTTTTCTTTTCTGAGCTTTCATACACTTATAGCTCTTAGTGCATCTGTTGCATGGCAGTCCCAACTCCTTGCATTGACATCACTTGATGGGCATCTCCATAGCCCCTTGATTAGCCTCATCGATGTGAGACTACTACTTCTTGAGCTTTCATTGGTTTCCCCTTGAAGAGGAAAGGGTGATGCAGCAAAGTAGAGATAAGTATTTCCCTCAGTTAAGAACCAAGGTATCAATCCAGCAGGAGATATACGCTGAAGAAAATATGCCCTAGAGGCAATAATAATGTTGTTATTTAATATTTCCTTATATCATGAAAAATATATATTATTCATGCTAGAATTGTATTAACCGGAAACTTGATACGTGTGTGGATACATAGACGAAAGAGTGTCCCTAGTAAAGCCTCTACTATACTAGCTCATTAATCAAAGATGGTTAAGTTTCCTAACCATAGACATGTTTTGTCATTTGATGAACGGGATCACATCATTAGGAGAATGATGTGATGGACAAGACCCATCCGTTAGCTTAGCATAATGATCACTAAGTTTTATTGCTATTCTTTCATCATGACTTATACATGTTCCTCTGACTATGAGATTATGCAACTCCTGAATACTGGAGGAACACCTTGTATGCTATCAAATGTCACAATGTAAATGGGTGATTATAAAGATGCTCTACAGGTGTCTCCAAAGGTGTTTGTTGGGTTGGTATAGATCGAGATTAGGATTTGTCACTCCGTGTATCGGAGAGGTATCTCTGGGCCCTCTCGATAATGCACATCACTATAAGCCTTGCAAGAAATGTGAATAATGAGTTAGTTGCGGGATGATGCATTACGTAACGAGTAAAGAGACTTGTCGGGAATGAGATTGAACTAGGTATGATGATACCGACGATCGAATCTCGGGCAAGTAACATACCGATGACAAAGGGAACAACGCATGTTGTTATACAGTTTGACCGATAAAGTTCTTCATAGAATATGTAGGAGCCTATATGAGAATCTAGGTTCCGCTATTAGTTATTGACCGGTGATGTGTCTCGGTCATGTCTACATAGTTCTCGAACCCGTAGGGTTCGCACGCTTAACGTTCGATGACG
This sequence comes from Triticum aestivum, assembly GCF_018294505.1. Classification (NCBI taxonomy): domain Eukaryota; kingdom Viridiplantae; phylum Streptophyta; class Magnoliopsida; order Poales; family Poaceae; genus Triticum; species Triticum aestivum. Next base: position 811,060,784 of record NC_057801.1, read on the forward strand.
ATTTGTATTATGAGTTATGTGATTTGATGACGAAGTTTGTTTGGAGTCCCGGATGAGATCACGGACATGACGAGGTGTCTCGAAATGGTCGAGGCATAAAGAATGATATATTAGACGATGTTATTCGGACACCGGATGAGTTCTGAGAGGTACCAGGTAACTATCGGAGTGCCGAAGGGTTATCGGAACCCCCGAGAGGAACTAATGGGCCTTCATGGGCCTTAGTGGAGAGAGAGGAGGGCTGCAAGGGGCTGGCCACGCGCCCCCCTGGCAGTTCGAATTGGACTAGGGGAAGGGGGCGGCATCCCCCTTTCCTACTCCCTCTCCCTCTCCTTCCTTCCCCCTCTCTTCCTTGTAGAGGAATCCTACTAGGACTAGGAAGACCTAGTGGGAATCCCTCTCTTGGCGCGCCCCCTAGGGCAGGCCGGCCTCCTCCTCCCCTCCTTTATATTCGTGAGCAGGGGGCACCCCAAAGACACAACAGGTAATCTCTTAGCCATGTGTGGTGCCCCCCTTCACAGCTTAACACCTCGGTCGTATCGTCATAGTGCTTAGGCGAAGCCCTGCACCGGTAACTTCATCATCACCGTCGCCACACCATCATGCTGACGGAACTCTCCCTCGACCCTCTACTGGATCAAGAGCTCGAGGGACGTCATCGTACTGAACGCATGCTGAACATGGAGGTGCCGTACGTTCTGTACTTGGATCGGTTGGATCATGAAGACGTTCGACTACATTAACCGCGTTACTAAACGCTTCCACTTTCGGTCCATGAGGGTACATGGACACACTCTCCCGTCTCGTTGCCATGCATCTCCTAGATAGATCTTGCGTGATCGTAGGAATTTTTTTGAATTACTATGTTCCCCAACAGTGGCATCCTAGCCAGGTCTATGCATAGATGATATATACTAGCGAGTGTCTGTTTCTCCAACTTTAGTTGAATCGAGTTTGACTACGGCCAGTCCTTGTTGAAGGTTAAAACAACACACTTGACGAAAAATCATTGTGGTTTTGATGCGTAAGTCAGAACGGTTTTTGCTAGAAGCCTATAGCAGCCACGCAAAACATGCAACAACAAAGTAGAGGACGTCCAACTTGTTTTTGCTGGGCATGTTGTGATGTGATATCACTACAAAAAAAATACACTTCCGTGATGATACGTGTTTGTCATAGTAGGTCGCGCTTTTTGTCATGCATTTACATCCATGACAAATTTATGATAGAATCAAGATAGTCATACATGTGCTGTCGTAGAAGTGTTCCATGACATTACCAAAATTATCATCACGGAAGTGTCCACTTCCATGACGATAAATCACGCGTCACAAAAGTTCTTTCGTCAAGGGTGACCGACACGTGGCATCCACCATAACGGAACACTGTTAAGCTATCGGGTCGGATTTTCGATCCGATAACCCGTTAACAGCCCCGGCCAATGGGAAATTTCCACATGTAAAATTCTGATTGGCCGAAGGGAACACCTGTCAGGTCCTCAGTGGGCCAGATGTCGCCCGTCCATTGGAGGACACATGCCTATGGTACGCCGACACGTGGCTGGGCCCAAGAGAGGCCCATATAGGTTAAAAAGGCTGGCCCAGTCAAAGGCCCGTAGAACTTAATCAGGTACTAGTGGGCCAGCCCAATAACGGCCTGCTTAATAAAGGCCCATTTATGGCCCGAAACCAGATCTGGCCCGTTAATTGTTCGCCAAATATTTGGGCCCATTTACGGCCCGAAGCCCGATCTGGCCCCGCCCAATATTTGGGCCCATTTGCGGCCCGAAGCCAGATCTGGCCCGTTAATTGTTCGCCGAATATTCGGGCCCAACTACAGCCCAGTGACTTTCGGCCTGTTAGAGGCCTGATGTAGACATGGGCCCATTTCAGCCCGGTGTGACTTTCGGCCTGGGAATGGCCCGTGCTGCCCATGGGCCATATATGGTCCGACGGGACATCGGGCCCACTAACAGCCCGTGTTAAATGTGGCAACAGTTAAGCCCAACATGACTTTGGGCCTGTTAAAGGCCTGTCGCGTAATTCGGCCCGTTGATGCCTGTACTAAGCTTTCGGCCTCTTAAAGGCCCATGATATCAGTGGGCCAACTAAGGCCCGAGATATGTTTTGGCCTGGTAACAGCCCGTGAGCTAACTCGGCCCATAACGGCCTGATCTACATTTCGGCCTGCTGAAGGCCCGTCGACGACTAGAGAAAATTGAGGCCCAACATGCATTTTGGCCTGCTAACGGCCCGTGGTTTCATCTCGGCCGTAATAGGCCAGTACAATATTCAGCCTGTTAATGGCCCAACGCTACCTGGGCCAAACTAAGCGTTGGGTCGACAAAAGGCCCAACTAAAATATAGGCCGATGTAAGTTTGGGCCTGGCGGAATGTGTGAAGGCCCCAATCATTCGGGCCCAAAAAAGATGCAGGCCAGCCCAATTGTGGCCCGCTAAAAACCTAGCCCGTTAGAGTCGAATGTTTCGGCCCTGTCGACTACATCTGATTTTTTCCAGATAGCGAATGATGGCAGTAACTAGTAGGAATTAAGAACAAACCTACTCTATACAATAAAGAAATTATGGCATAGTAAGTAAGAATGAACCTACACTATACAACAAAGGATTTAAGATATATTACATCCACTTGGCATCGAAGTTCGCCACCAGTGATCATAAAGCGGAACGAAGAAGCAGATTACAAAAACTGGGCACCATTGCAGCGTAACAAAATAATACTGAACCGAGACCACTTCTAAGACAGTTCAAGAAAGGTTAGCCTTGCGGGGGAACTGCTACGCAAGCTGCTGAGAAAGGCTGTGAGACCGGCCTAGCATGTCGGTCATAGCTTCTAGGTGTAGCTGTTTAGCGATGAGGTTCTCATTGGTGTTCTCCGCAATCTTTCTTAGAGATAGGACTTCAAGTCGAAGTTGAGTTGCAGAATGCCTTTCTGCTAGAACTTGGGACTGAAGAAGTCGAACTAATTCAGACAACGACTTCAGTGAGCTTGTCTGACTGTTAGTCTCAAGTAACTTGAACACTGCATCAAGACAAGACTTTGGGGTTGTCTCGCTTTCTTCAAGATGTTTTTCCTTCTTTGCTGCAATATATGTTGGGTTTGTCTCACAGCCTTCAGCAGACTTGTGCATGCCATCAGGCATATCACCCTGAAACAAAGCAGAGAGATGACAGGTTTTGCACGTGTATAAACAAAGATGATAACTGTTCTGTCAATTCTATCCAATTTCAAATTAGAAAATAAAGAGTAAGTTCAAAATATCAATAGCATAATTTGGCATTGTTCATAATGCGGGGAGCTTCACCACACTACTGGATTACCATGTCAACATAACAAGCATAGATGAAGGGCAAAGAAAATCATTGTATCTATTTTGGATAATGTGCATGGCATGTTGTTCATATCATCAGCCACATCAGTAAGATAAAACAAGAGATGACAAGGTGCAAACGTGGGCTGCTTCACCACACACTGGATTATAGATCCACAAAACAAAGCATACATATAGGGAATATTAAGTAATGTGCATGGTATGAATAAGAAATTTGGTTTTACAAGTAAAACTTAGAACTTACGGTTCTTACGAACATGCATATTGGTAGAAACAGCAAAATAAACAGCAGTAAACAATAGGGAGTATGAGCAAATTAAACAGCAGTTGATGATAAAGGCTTTAGAAGGACTGACTTACATTAACAGTTAACACCGGCTCTATAATGCCCTTCTCCATGTCAAGGGAAGGATAACTCAAGAATTTCAGCATAGAATCTTCTTCATAAGCATTGCCTGTACTCTACATTTTGTAGAGAGTAATTATAGATATGATAATACTGGAAGGGATAGAGGATAACGAAGATAAGATGTAGATTGATGCTACATAATCAACTACCAATCCCTGGAAGTACAAGCGTTACAGGACAAAATGTACTGACAAGAGCAATGGGCTACACTTCTGCACTGGCATTGTCTGTGTATTCTACTTGTTGGTAAGATTAAATATAGATCTGATCTTTTCTAGTAAATGGTGGGCGAGGGAGATAAGATGCAGAATGCTACAAAATGAACCAATCCCTCTTCCCATAATACAAGAGTGTTTTGAATTCTGGTGTACTGTACAAAACATTCTTATATTATGGGACGGAGGGACTAGCTGTTAATGCAAGTACAATGATAGACCATGTTCAGTCCTTACAAGAGGACTGCAGAGCTAAACCTCTTCAAAAGCATTGAGTTGATTCGAAATTTGTGTAAGAGTCCATACGGATCTTATAATGTCCACCAAATGGACGATTAAGAGGCTAACATGTGCAGTGATGCTACATAGTCAAACAGCTATGAAAGTGAGTATGGTCATACAGGGGAAGAGGTACTCACAAGAGCAATGCAGTGTGCAGTATAGTTGCGAGATTCTGTGGTCCCTTGAGAATGAATGTTCTTCTGCTAACAGTTTTCGTACAAGTGAGACATTAAGGGAAATGCAGAAATGTAGTTCAAATTGTGATGTGATATCATAGACAGTACCTTACGCTGCAGCCGAGACCAATGCGTAACAAGATTATTCCAGTCACCGTTGGATAAATGTAGCACCGGAGACTTTACAGAAATTTCATTCAGAGGCTTGCCATCGAAGTGTGCTTGCCTCAGGTAGGAACGATACTTCATCAACGAGTGCTTGAAAAGTGCAACCAACTCTTGCTCGTCATCACAATCCAATTTTCTCCTCGCCTATTTAAAAGAATGAAATCTTGTGTCTTTTGTCAGCAGAAACATATGCAGTAATGACCATGAATAACATTAGTACATTACTTACGCGTAAGTTGCGGAGGAAGACTGGAAATTATTCTGTGTCTGCGATATAATCTTTCCATGAAGGAAAAATGCGCACAAAGTTCCTGACAACAACATAAGCTTCATCTTCTAAACTGGGCAGAAATGGAACAGGGGTCCTATTTGCTGCAGTTGGGGCTCTCTCTGGTTTGAAAAGGGATTTGGCAACTGGATTTGGTGTACTCTTTGCTGGAATGGGGGTTTTGTGTCTTACAACTGGTGCTATGTCAACTGGCATAATCATACTGTTTGCTGCAGTTGGGGTCTGCTGAGTTGGGGCATCAGAAATGACCAGTGCAGTAGGGCTAGAGTCTGCTAGAGTTGGGGTATTTTGTGGGTCAGGTGATATTGCAACTACACCTAATGGGCTATTTGATTTATCAGGTGCCACTACCTTTTCCAAATACTTTGCTAGTGCTCCTCCATGATCAGCAATCGCCCTCTTCCTTTTGAACGTCTGATACACAAGAACAACATTTGAATGGATAAATATGGTATGATGACAGATGGAATTTGTACTGAAAATGGATAGGCAGGGCGTATTCACATACACGATGTGTAAACTAAGCTAATGGCAGTTCAACAAAGTAGAAGCAATGCAAAGCATCAGTTGCAAGATATGTGCGAGTAATGTAACCATGGAAAGTTAGAGCAAGTACCTTGATGGGTGAATAAGATAGGGCATCTTCCTCTGACTCCTCCACTAGGGAGCTACATTGTTTTAGGTCTCCCTCTAGCTCAGAATCACTGTTAGGATCATATTTTGAGCATGAATCTGTAGGTGGAGAGCATTTGCATTGCATTGCATCCAGACTTGGTTTCAGTCCCTTAATGCCAAGTTTGACAGCCATGGCATTGTTCTGCTTTATTCTTTTCATGCGCGCAAGCTCATAATCATTATGATGTTGTTCAGAATGTGAGATTCAAACATAAAAAGTAGTCAAATTATCTATGGAATACATTGCGGATTCAACTCGGAGAGTGTCTCCCTATAAACCCCTGCATATGCAAAGTTCACCTCCCCAACCGTGCTGACCAGATCACACACAGAAATACAAACCCCTTATGTCTCTATAACAGGCAGGCACACATTTCAAAACTGAAGTATGAACATTAGAATCATATGAAATTCGTATTTGAAAAAATAAACTAGGCAATTATGAGTGGCGTAATGTTTAGCTTCAAGGGTGGAGTGTTGGTAGTGCGACACAAAGCAAGTAACACTAGTAGAAAAACACCTAATAGTCCCGGTTCGTGAGGGCCTTTAGTCCCGGTTCATGAACCGGGACTAATGGGTCGTTACTAATACCTCCACCCATTAGTCCCGGTTCAAACTAGAACCGGGACTAATGTGCGTCCACGTGGCTCTGTGCGCCGAGCCCAGTCAGGGGGCCTTTGGTCCCGGTTGGTGGCACCAACCGGGACCAAAAGTCCATGTTATTTTTGGAAATTGGCTGCTTTAGGGGTTTTGGGGGTTATTTTTAGGTTGTTATATTAGCTAGCTAATAGAGAGAAGTGTCCTCTCTTATATCTTCGTCCTTGGTTTACCAACGCTGCTGCTATATATGTTCATTTTACCCGCTGATATAATAACTCATGCATGCTCGCATACATCAGCATATATAATAACAAGTACTCGTCCTACTAATCATGCATCATCATACAACTTCTACTCGTTATTAATAATAAGTCATACGATCATCATCATCATAGTCATCGAACCCAACCCTACATAATTGTTCTTAACACATGATCATCAGTATCAGGTAGGACCTAAACACCCTTAAGGTAAAATAGCATAAAACAATATAGACACTAACTCTCCATTATGAAGAATGGCGATCATCTTGTCTCCAATTTTTGCCCTTCACTGAATGTTGCTTCCAAGAAGCTCCTTACGGCTGTCCATACATTTTTTCCATTCTTTGATTCTCATGTCTCCACTTATTTTAGAAACCCGGTATGGACAGTTAAAATTCGTAGGACGATCTGGTTGTATGTTCAAAACATGAAGGCTACCGTGTGTATACATCAGATGAGGCACACAATCATTCGGGATTATCTGTTGAAAAACATAGTAATAACTTCATAGTTAGCAATGATATGATGTACTAGTTTTAGAAGTGTGCAAAAAGATGCACGGATGTTGTAATAGTACAAAAATCTTACCAGGGTATCTCCATGGTAGTTACCGTAGTTCAACACGTGCACTAGTGGCACGTATTGACCATAATGTTGAGGAGTTCGATTGTAGACATTGTAATTCTCAAGATCAGTACAAAATGCGACTAGATGATTTTTCTCCTGATAAGTTAGTTCGGAGCCTTCGGTGTAGTAGGTTCTGTCTACCATCTTCCGCACATTATTTGAAGAATGAAAATAAGCTGTCAATGGAGAATAAGTTGTCAACTATTTTGAAATAAACAATATAAATTACTTCATAACAATGTTAAGCTCACATGGGGGAAGAATTGGAGGTGTATCCACACGGACGAAAATCGTAGGTCTCCCTTGCTCGATTGTAGGATCACCAAGATCCATGGTAACAAGCATACCCTCATCAAAACCATACATCTTGCAAAGTGCTTCCCAATTTTTGCAACCAAAATGGGTTACACTCTGAGCATTGTACAGCTTTACTTGAAAATCCACGCCATGATGGTACTTAGGATAATTTTTTTGGTTTCGAAACTTTCATGGTCTCCAAAACCCATCCTCTCCAAGACATAGCGTCTTGCAAAGCATGAGATAAGCTAGTCGAATTGGAAAAGATGAAAAATATTGTCATGATTAAAATAGTTGAAGTCATGAGTAATTACGAAAAAAAACTATTATCGTCGGTTGCGTACCGTATGAACATCGAAGGTCTCCTCGAGCTTAATGCTGAAGCGACGATCTTCGTCCAGCACAATGAACCTGTCGCAGATACCTCGGTCGTCGTGGCACCAGTTTGCACTCCCCCGGGCGGTTTTCGTCGTCCGATGAGTACGACATTTCCGGCCTACGTTCATAATTCAAATATTAAACTAGATCATTATTATTAATCACGGGTTGACTATCGATGATCGATGTACGTAGCTCCTCCTTTCATTCCCGAATGCATTATTATATCAAATTGTCTAGCACACGGGAATGAAGGAGAACTTATCCAATATGAGCATTCAATAAGCAAAACCAATTCATAAAATAAGCAAAACCAAATCATAAAATAAAGTATAGTATTCAAATTAGCATGCATTCAATAATTATAAGCAAAAGTACATCATCTCTTGGTGTCCGTACATCGTCGAATATTATCACTAATACAACTAGAACCGTAGCGCCCGACGGGTATCGACGCGAGCGGTGGACGCCCAAAGATAAGGAACCATCACAGGATCATAGCTCCAGTGAGATCCCTGAAGAACCTGCCAGGTATTGTCTAATTTGCCCTCCAATGCAACCATGTAGCGACGGACGTGCTCGTCCTCCTCGCTGACACAGTGACGTACCACCTCCGCGGTGTCCGGATGCCTCACCACCGTCACTGGCCCACGCGACCGCCACCAAACAAGGATCGGGTCAACAACGGGCTGCCTCCAAACCAACCTACGTCCCCCGGAAGGTAGCACCTCCCAATACCAGCCCGGCGGAGACCAGTCCCGAACATGGCCCTGATCAAGCAAGCCTCCACCGCCGAGTCGACGATGACGAGGATGCGGCATAGGCATCGCCGACGTTGATGCGGCAACTACTTCTATATATAGTTAAATAAAAGTAGTTTTATTACTTAAATCAACTATCTAGTTCAACTACTAAGCACTTACTATATATAAATAAGTAGTACTTACTAAAAAAACTACTTCTATATATAGTAAAATAAATTAGTTTATTAAATCAACTAGCTAGTTCAACTATATATAAACTACTTCTTATTTTTTTCCTTTTTCTAAATACTACACATCTAATCTAATGAAAAAAATCTAATCTAACAAAAAAAATCTATGAACTACATATCAAAATTACTACACATCTAATCTAACAAAAAAAATCTAATTAATCTAACAAAAAAATCTAACATAATATAAACAAATTAATTACTACACATCAAATCTAACAAAAAAAATCTAATCTAACAAAAAAAATCTATGAACTACATATCTAAATTACTACACACATCTA
>NC_057801.1:811070193-811070942 GCF_018294505.1 Triticum aestivum
ATATAGCAAGAGCATCGGTCCCGGTTGGTGGCTCCAACCGGGACTAATGCCTCCTTTAGTCCCGGTTGGTGCCACCAACCGGGACCAAAGGCCTCTTTTCAGCAGCCAAATGGCGGGAAACGAAGAGCTTTGGTCCTGGTTGGTGGCACCAACCAGGACTAAAGGGGGCGCCTTGGTCCCGGTTGGTGGCACCAACCGGTACCAAAGAGTTGCATTGGTACCGGTTGGTGCCACCAACCGGTACCAATGGACCCGTCTAACTACTTTTTTATTTTCTGCAGCTGTTTTTTTGTCGATTCTTCCTGCAGCTTTTTTTTTAGTCCCACCTTGCCAAGCGAGAGGCACTCACAGCTGTTTATAAGCCCTGAGTGCAGAGACGATGACGAAGAGGCCCCATGCTCCTGCACGTTGGTTAGCTTCAAGCCTTGAGGAATTGGGTAGACTGCACAGAGCTATGTGCAGTGCAGTTGACACTATTCCGAAAGGCTTGAAGCAAATTAACAAGCATTGCGCCTCTTTTTTATTTTTAATGACTTATTACAACTGAGAAACAAATAGAAAAAAATAAATATAGCTGAAAAGAAAAAAAAATAGAAAACTACTCAGAAATGAATTGAAGCAAAAAATAGTTGTGATTAACTGTACTAAAAAAGGAGCATAAATGCTTATTTTTAATGACTTATTACAACTCAGGAATAAAAAGAAAAGAAAATAGTTGTGATTAACTTTACTAAAATATGAGCATAGAT
>NC_057801.1:811071187-811079548 GCF_018294505.1 Triticum aestivum
AACTATATAGAAAACTACTCAGAAATGAATTGAAGCAAAAAATAGTTATGATTAACTGTACTAAAAAAGGAGCATAGATGCTTATTTTTAATGACTTATTACAAATCAGAAATAAAAAGAAGAAAAAATAGTTGTGATTAACTTTACTAAAATATGAGCATAGATGCTTATTTTCAATGACTTATTACAATTCAAAAATAAATAGAAGAAAAAATAGTTATGATTAACTTTACTAAAAAATGAGCATAGATGCTTATTTTTAATGACTTATTACAACTCGGAAATAAAAAGAAAAAAATAAATATAGCAGAAAAGAAAAAAAACTATATAAAAAGCTACTCAGAAATGAGCATAGATGCGCTTATAGAGGAAATTCAAATTAAATTCATAACAAATTTCAAGAGAAATTCGTATGAATTTAGCCTAAATTCCCTATATAAGGGCATCAATTTTCATTTTCAGAGGAGCTCCATAAAGCAGAGAGGGAGGGGCTTATAAACCGGTCTGATTCCCCTCCGGTTGGCGAGGTGGGACTAAACTTTGGCCGCCACGAGGACCAACCCTTTAGTCCCGGTTGGTGGAATGGACCGGGACTAATGGTCGTCCTTTGGTCCCGGTTCAGGCCACCAATCGGGACCAATGCTGGTGGGCCAGGAGCGAGGCACATTGGTCCCGGTTCGTCCCACCAACCGGGACCAATAGGTCCAGACGCACCGGGACCAATGGCCCACGTGGCCCGGCCGGCCCCTGGGGCTCACGAACTGGGTCCAATGCCCCCATTGGTCCCGTTTCTGGATTGAACCGGGACTAATGGGCTGGACCGGCCTGGACCATTGGCCCCTTTTCTACTTGTGTAGGCAGATTGTATTCCATGTAAAAGATCGAAACCTATGTAAAAGTTAGAAATGACACTTTCTTTCTATACAACGCAGTGTTCGTTACCCACACATGATGGAAGAGATCACGTAGAGAAATACTATTCACTCATGTCTACGGTTCCAGTATTTAGAAACAGGGTGGTCCACCCTAAAAGAATATTGACAACAAATATGACAAGGCAAGCATAGATGTATTGAATCAATCATTTACTTGTGAGCTTATTAGGACAAGTATGCAGAATTGTAACTTCAGTAAGAGACCGTCCATAATCCGAATGAAGAAGTTTGTCTAGCACTTATTGTTTGCAACTAATTGATGTGAATAATTGGATATTATATCGAATGAGTAAGAAAGACAAGTAAAATTGTCAACAAATCTGGCTTGAAGTAGTAATCTGGGTCAATGTCACTACGACCAACAATCCAAAATGACTAGTTTCTACTCCGAGGGCCGGAATTTTGAAAACCCTGTGAACTTTAGAGGTACTAAAGATTACCAAAATACATCTGAACCATTAAGTGTAGGTAGCACTGAGCACACAACAAACCCTAATGACAGTCCTCCTAATGAGTAATGAATCAATTAGAAAATGGGTGATGAGGAGTGGCTGCTGAGTGTTGAGGACGTATCTCAGGATAAATCGGGTTGGCTGGTGGGTGCTGCATGACTGAGCACTGAACAGACTGGGAAGGTAGGCACGGCGGTGCGCCCGGGCAGCGGTGACGCTGTTGGGCGAGTGGCTCCTGGCCTCCTGCTAGTCCGGTGTCTCCTCCTTGAGTCATGTCGTCCGGGGACGGCAAGTCGCCGGCGAGGCAGGCGGCTGGGGGCGAGTAGAGATCCGAAGCGCGCAGCAGAACAGAGGGGAATCGGGGCCTGGGAGGACCCAAAATCCCAGGGTGGGCCAGCCCACCTTGGGCACCCTATAGAGATACACACCTGAGCGTCGAACATGCATTTTCGAAACTAATTTAGGAACATTTAGCTAAGCAATTAAACAACTCTGTTTTAACAATATCAGATTCGTATTTGAACATCTAAGCTTGTTTGGCTTGATGGGTGGAGCAGTGTTATTATGACACAAAGCACGTATTCTGATCGTATAGTGATCATAAAAGGGGGAAACTCTAAGCATATTTTTTTTAGCAAAAGAGGGTTTCCCCTCCGATTTCTATTAAAGAAACCACCACGGAACCAACATGATCAATTAAACCCTAAGCATGATCAATTAAACCGTATTATGGTTGTGCCATGGCAGATTTGTAGCTGCAAACCAGAGAAATGATATTTAGCATCCATTGTTTTCTTCGAACTAAGAACTAAATTCTAAGAGCTGAAAAGAAAGTAGAGTAACCAAGTTAAGATCTATTTTCTGGTTGATATCAAAAAGTTGAGGAGATATGAAGTACCACCTCTCTTGCGGCGCCGTGTAGGCATCGGGGGTGCTTTGGCTGTCAGTGGCATTGAAGCAGATCTGCGACGGTAGATGGGTGCATCGGGGGATAAGTTCCGTTGCGGTGGAAGAGAAGGTCGTGTGAGCGGCCCCGGCAAAGAGGACGACGGCGCCAATGAAGCAAGAGGACGCGATGCAAGGCTATTGGTCCGTCGCCGTGGATGAGAAACGTCCATCTCTAGCAGTGGACGACACGGTCTTGGTAGGCGCTCCGGCATGGTGGAGGACGGTGGCGATGGATGTGGTGGAGGACGACGGCGATGGATGGGGTGGCGGACGGAGGCTGGTTTGGGTATGGGGTGTTCTAGCGTGGACGGTGTATGAATGGGAAAATGGAGGGAGAGGTACGGGGAACCATGTTTTTGGGACGCGCCTGTCTGAAATATGGGAAAGTTACGAACTTAGCCCCCATTTAAAATTTGGCCGTCTCGTCGGTTGGGGATAGGACGGTAATCTCGCATCTCGCCAATATTTGCCTAGAGCGATTTTGGGCGAGGAGAGGGTGGTTGGCGCCCATGGTTGGCTCCCACGGTGTATGAATGGGGCTGATAGGTAGGACAGTTGTGTCACGTCTGAGTGAAGTTACAAACCTGCCCCTATTGAAAATATTTGCCTACATCGATTTTGGCCGAGTCGAGTTTGTTTTGCCGCCCACCGTGTATGAATGGGGAATGGAGGGATAAACAGAGGTCTTTCGGACGAGCTTGAATCAAATGTGTTTTGCCGCCCATGTTTGACGCCCACCGTGTCGGAATGAGCTCAAAGGCGGTCGTGTCACGTCTAATTGAAGTTACTAACCTACCCCTATTTAGAGCAGTGGAAATCGGGCCGATGGATTGTCCGTGTAATGGGTAGACAGTAATTTCCATCTCCCAAACACTTGGCTTCGGGCAGCTAACGTGGGAGTGGACATTTTGCTGCTTCTTTCGAATTTTGGGACAATAAGCATCCACGTTTACCCTGGCAACTAAATTCGAATCCACTTTGTATTCCTATATGAATCTTTATAAATCATTCTATGTGTTTCTATATATCTTCAAAAGGACGACAACGATGTATTCCACTGTCATATATGAATATGGTTTACAAATGCCGATACTCAAATTCAGAAACTAGAATCCAGTTTAAGGTGAATTCGAATATTTGGAACACTTCATGTCCAACTCAAATGTCACACGCAGCATAATGTGTACTCCCATTTAGATGTGTACACAAGCGATGTATCAAGATTCAAATACCAAGTCAATCAACCAAGAATGTATAGAACTAACAGACATATAGACACTTATAGAGTATATGGATCAATAATATCAACTAACATACATAAGCCAGGCCGCTGTACTTTTTTTTGGCAACAACAACATCATTTTTTTAGCCAGCATCTTGGCCCTTTCCGATGCGTGCCACTTATGGTCCATCTATAGTACTACTATTGTTGAATGCACATTCAGCCCGATTGGCATATTTGTAGGTCTAGCACAGCAATCCAAATGAAATGTCTCCGAGTCTTATCAATTAATACAGACTTGTGCTCAAATAAAATTACAAACCAAAAAACAAAAAAAACAATTATTACATGATCTCTAAAACAAATGGATTGATTGATTACATGAACAGACAACACAAAGGTTATTCAACTATGGAAAGAACATTTCACCTATGATTTACCAAGTAGGAATTTAATTTCCTTTTTTCCTTCAGGACCTTAACAATCTGGTCAGTCTCAGCTTGCTTCGTTTTGAAATCCACCAAATATTTAATGGTTGTCTTGAGTACTGCTTGTGATTGTGATGTTTGCTTCCTCAACATGTCAACTTCATCTCTAAGTACAGAAGCAGAATCTCTTTCTACCACTAGTTTAGCCTCTAGAGCATCAGCAGTTGGCAATTCATAATGCACGATTGGGCCGGTGCCACTGCTGTGGGATGATGCAACGTCCATGGGGACCTCGCTCTTTGATCTTGGGCTAACCTGTTTTGTCATTAAAGTTCCGATTGGATTCAGAAAAGTTGAAGTTAGCAGAACATCTCAACTGGGAGTTATAACAGCAAACTAGTTAAACAAATAAGGAATTAAAGAGTTTCAATTGGATGCTGAAAAGTACAGTAGTTATTAACATCATTGTAACCCGCTGTTGCAGCAGCAAAGCAGTTAAACAAACAAGTAGATATTTAAGTTAAGGCAAACAGGTAATTCTTAACAGTAAGTATCAAACACATAGATAGGCGCAGTCTACAATATGATAAACAGGCTGTGCCATTATGTAATCAGTAGCAAACTAAATTAAGCTAAGCAACATAATTGAACAATTTTGCAATAAGTGGCTAACTAAAATTCCGAGAAGTAGGTAACTGAACTTACACTAGTTCTTTGTACATGCACACTGCAACTTCTTTTTTGCTTACAAGGTTGTACAAAGGAGTCCATGGCATCAATTGCTTGGATACGCAGTCCCAGTACTTCTTTCTTCCCATACTGCATGGGTAAGTCGAATGGTTAATCTATTAAGATGGTGCGTCCTTGATATGTTATATGAGGACGTGTAGTCAGACTAGTTGTAGCCAAACACATCACACTGGCTTTTACTGTATATTTCATGCGATTACTTTTGGCATATCGAGATCTAAGCAATCTACAATAGGATGAAAAGACTGGCATCCTTCACATTATTGGTGAACTCAGTTTATAGAAACAAGCAATTCAACCATTCTGTGGGTAAATCAAAAGCGCCATTGGAATATTTTTCACTATCCAATAATACACGCAAAAAGGGGCGACGCCACCATAGGGGCTGGTATGGGCGGCCTCCTCAGGTGGCTGGAAAGTGTGCACCTAGTTTGAGTCGTCCAGGTTGGCCCACGCTAGTTTTGTTTGTCCCAAGGCACGAGCAGACAATGTAAAAAATGAAGAAAAATGTTTCAGTTTGTATGGGCCAATAACATAAGTGCAAGGCAGACCCTATAGCAGGCTCGTGGCCCATACGAGTGCCTCCCATATTGATTGACAGCAGGAAAAATCCTAATTCATTCGCTCCAGCCTCCAGTCTAGTTCGCTCCTAACCTAGCCGCTGCTGGACAGACCGACACAGCACTTCCTCGCGCCCTCGTTGGAGGGTGGTCGCCGGGCTTCAAGCGAACGGAAGGACAAGAAGATGAATATCCAACCCTGGGTGTAGCCTGCATGGGAGGCAGCGGCGGCAGCACGGGCATGGCATCGAGCTTGTGAAAACGGATAGTCGCAGCTTGCAAGAGTAGCATGTGCATCGAGCAGGTACATCACATCCCTGATTATATCTAATTTAACTCTTCAATTTTTGGCCAATAGTTAAACCTGACGGTGTTGTAAAACTGCTTGTATGTAGGGAATCTATGAGAAAATGAAACCAATTTCTATTTATTTTATAAATCCCCCAATCAATACTGAACTGACTGAATCTGATGTATCTAATCAAGTTTTCGGTGCAAACATACAAGCTCATGTTGTTCTTGAGCCTGAAGTGTCTAATGAACAGACTGCTAATGAAGGATTTGATGCAAACATTTTACATGCTCCTGGTGATGAACATATAGTGTCTAATGAGGGATCTAATGCAAGCATTTTGCAAGCTCATTGAACGATTTAGTGTCTAATGATGATCTACTATGTTGAGAGAGACAGAGATTTGCAGGCATTGATGACAAGCAAATTATAGTGCATTTTCATAGCTTGAGGAAACGTCGAGGCCATCTACCAGAAAGTCCCCGTATCATGACAACATAGCATAAATACTTTTCTAATATGTTGTTTGAAACTAATGGCATACTTGTGCAGGATAGATATATTGATGCGTAGTTTGTGCACTGGTTATATGTGCAATTACACTTCGATATTTTTAGCCATAGAACGAATAATTCAAGCAGGTACAGACCATGTTTGTAGTCCTTGTACACCATGTTGCATTTTGTGTTTTTTGGTGCTTGCATCATTTAGTGTTTATAATCTGAACTACTTTGGATCATTAGCTGGTCTTCAAAGTGCATGTAGCTTCACATTTCTCAAGTTATGTTGATTTCTGGATTGCAAGTGCCTTCGTATTTTTTAAGTTAAATGTTCGCCCCTGGTAACTTGAATTCGTGGATCAGCCAGTGCACACAAATCATACACGAATGCCAGTACGAATTAAATGAAATGCAGGGACTTACGCTAGCTTGTTGTACAGGTTCACTGCAGCTCTGCTTCCGCTTGGGATGTTCCATGTACAAGTCCTTGTTACCACTTTCTTGAATGTGCAGGCCTTGTACTCCTTGCATCCCCCTCTGCATTTTGACACGGTGAATGGTTGAACAAATAAGAGGAATCGACCTTGATGTTGTACCGGAGGACAGATACTTGCAAGGTTATACGGGTGTGCAGGATGTGTACCAGATCCCGTAGCGCCGTCATGCTTCGCTAAAAATGGATTTGCTTGTTTCAGATGATATCTCCAGAAGAAATAAGAGTTAAAGTCAGAGTTGCATTGGCGTGTAAGCTAAGAGAGCAGTGAAAGGATATTCAAACATCGTTGGAACAGTGCACAAGGGAGTGATGTGTGGATACCTAGTTCGGGCCGGCGTTTGGGCATGCTCGCCTAGCTAGAGTGCGGGTCACTTCAGAGCCGTTGAGGGTGATGCGGTGGCGTTGGCTGGCCGCGCACGGATGCAGATCTTGAGTGGCAGCGGAGCGCTACGATGCGGTGGACGAGACCGTTGGTGAAGCCCCAACGGCCTCGAGGGGCGGAGGTGCGACGATGTGCTCGGTGAAGTAGCCCCGGTGAACTGGGAGACGGCATCGGTGAAGCGCACCTGATGCGGTGGAACTCGGTGTCTGTGAGGCACGTCGGTTGGGGCGGCCGACATTTTCGGTGGACCATCTAGTGCGGTGGATGAGGGCGTAGATGAGGTAGCTCCGGTGCGGTGGTGAAGCGCGACCTCGTCTTCGTCATCGTCGTCCGGCAAAGAGGTGGGGAACGGTGGGGAAAGAGACGAGACAAGGGGTGATTCGAGGGATGGCGGCAAATTAGGGATTTGAGCAATCTGGGCGCGGAAGGGGACAGTGGAGAAGAGAGATTTTGCAGGGCTGGAAATGGGGCCGCCAGATATTTCAATCCGAAACATGGAAGCGGGAACTTATATTGTCGTCTTCCTTTTTTTGGGGGGGAGGGGTGGGTAGCTGGGTGCTACGCGCCCGTCCGACACACGCGACCACCCCGACAGGACTATGCTTCGGTGCCTTAAGGCACCTGCCTTTGTGTCCATGACAAGTGGGCCCAACAGGTGGCTGGCCCACATGTCAGTCACCCAAGGGCAGTTGCCTTTAAGGCACCGAAGCAGCATCCACCTAGACACGACCCTGGTCTGCCTGGTGCGCCTACATTTTAGAATGCAAATGAAACTAATCTTCTTTCATTTGCAAAAGAATCTGTATGTATTACCATGCCCGTGTTTTCCTTGCAATAATTAGTCATTCAAAACGAGATACTCCATCCGTTCACTTTTGTAAGTCGTTTCAGACAACTTAAAATGAACTGTTTTGCACATTGTCTGAAATGTCTTCAAGTTCTTATAAAAGTGAACAGAGGGAGTACTATAAATTAATTAATGAGGAGTTATTTGAAAAAAAAATCGAAATGGTACCCACGCTAACGTGGATTAGAGTGTGTCACATAATTAGTTATTTGAATTAGAGTGTGTCTCACGTAGTTAGTTATTTGAATTAGAGTGTGTGTCACGTAGCGATCTCCAATTCTAACGTGGATTTTGCATTTCACTGTATCCACGCTACTTTTTTAATACAAATTCATATGTATATGATGAACACCATGGTAGTGAGAAAACTTTTGGATGGATTCAAACATATGACCTACAAAATAGCACAACAAATTGAGTCAATGTCAACTTTTTGAAACTTAGTATGGCACGAATTCGAAATAATTACCCTCATGTCTGGTCCTCGGTTCAAATCTTACAATGTACACCGAATTGAAACATCGATATTAAGTCTCGTACTATGTACAT
>NC_057801.1:811079827-811088308 GCF_018294505.1 Triticum aestivum
CTAACCACCTTAGCAAGCTATCGGTTTCCAACACAGGTTCATTCTTTCTCTTCATGTTTCGATCTCTAAGTCTCTCAACTACACAACCCCTTTTTCCACTCCTGTTACCGAATGTATTTACCTCACACACCCGCCATTGCACCCCATGCCGAGCTCTCTCTCTCTCTCCCCACCTCTCCCTCTCACACTCTCGTGCTAAATACATGCATTGCCTATCTAGCCCCCCAACCTCTCGTGCGCACGCACGCACGTTGTATAGCTAGGTCACTCCCTCGAGACTGTCTCACTCTTTCTTCGGTGCGGCAGGCCACACTGGCTCAATCTCGCTCTCTTTATCTGAGTCTCGTTTAACCTCGTTTTCTTTCACACACAAATGATATATCTCCTTGTTCGGGCCTCGATCGACACACTTATACTCTCTCACGCAGATTGTCTATCTAGGTCAGTCCATCCAAGCCGCCGCCACTCTTTCGACCTCATGGTGGGCCACGCTCTCTCTCTCTCTCTCTCTCTCTCTCTCTCTCTTTCTCTCTCTCTCCCTCTCCATCCCTCGCAAAGCCGGAGCTATTTACATTGCGAGGGCCACTCCAACCTTGGATTAATTTGTGTAGGCATTTATTCCGGTCGGTTTAGATTATATTTTCGTAGCATTTGGCCCACAACTACTCCAAACACCGTTGCAACCCACGCAACTCCCCTAGTTGATTTCCCTCTGGCTCGGTCATCGCTCTCTCGCACGTCCTTTCTCGCCTTCAATGTCGCACCATGGTATTATTGAAAAAACTATGTTGTTCTCTTTAGTTATTATAAATAAGCTACAAAACTACACACCGATATTCCACTTGGAATGGAACAAATTTCGACCCACAAATTAAAGTGCTACAAACTACACATCGAGGGGCCCACATGTCGTGAAACAAATTTGGACCCATATACAAATTAAACAATAAAGGACGAGGATCGGACATGCGACCGGGCCTTCAAGGCGCACGTCAATAGGCAACATACGTAGAATAGCAATGTTTGTTGTACCCCCTTTGTTTACATAATGTTTTTATATTACCACAGCCTAATTAATGGATAACATGTAATATTATTTTTAGTACTATCCGCCTTCACTTACTGGTGGGTTCCATGTGTGCTCTCTCTCTCCTCCCCTTCTGCGTTTATACGCACGGGCAAACAGGAGGAACTCGCGGGCGATGTTGCCGTTGAACATATTTGGACGCGTTCACAAGTCACGGCACCAGTTTCACGTACTAGCAGCACTAGTCAGTGTGTATGTGCAATGCACGTTAATTTGGAAGTATATTAAGTGCGTGCGGATATTAACTACTAGGATGTTATTTGCGTGTTGTCATGTGATTAGCACTATTTTTGCCATGAAATTAACTGCACGCTAAACGTGTTGAGCGCTCGACATTGAAGCAGTCTAGGTCGTTGGAAGATAAGGAATACATGTGGCTTGATGACATTTTATATTTAATTTGATACGGCTCTAGCAGAACATTCAATCGATCAAACCATACATTTCGTTCAGTATGACTCCGACTTTAAATTATACGATGATCGATGTAAAATAAACGGAAATGATAAACATTCGGATTTTAAGCATGGCAATCCGAACGTTTTTCATGGCAAATTTAGATTACGCGGCGGCGGCGGGGGCGTCTCGCGGTGGGAAGCGGCTCCTCTACCATGCTCTGTGTGTCGTCGGGCCCCTGATCGACGGCGACGGCGGTGTCTTGCGCCGTTGTTGGCGTACTCATGGACATTGGCCTAGCTTCAAGGAAGGCCAAAATGTTCTGGACTTCGGAGCAAGTTAACTGGCGGGAGGAGGCGACTGGCGTTGGTGCAAGGAAGCGGTCGACAACGGCCATTCATGCCGCTGATGGGGGCACTGGCACCCGCGCGGGGACGGGCGCTGTCAATGGCGCGGCGGAGACATTCGTGTGCATGGGCACCGGCATGGGCGCACACGTCAGTGCATGCGCAGGCGCATGCACTGGCAGGTGCACGGGCACCGGCACGGGCGTGCGCGTCAGTGCACACGCAGGCGTGCACTGACGCTGGCAGGTGCACAGGCGCGTGAAAGTCGGCGAGGACCTCGTGGAACCCGTGGCATCAAGCTCGGCAACAATGTGCGGCTGCCAGCCCATCAATGCCACGGGGATGGGCGCTGGCGCATTCGGGGCGACGGGAGCCGGAACGGGAGCGGGGACAGGCGCGGCGTCTTCCCGCAAGGCCAGTTCAAGCTCGTCCCAAAGTGCCTTATGTTCTTGAGACTCCGGCTGGGTGTCTTCCTCATGAAACTGGAACACTAAGGGCAGACCATCGTGATGCGGCACGGCGTACGTTTAGGTCAGGCTAGTTGGAGGGACGACAGGAGAATCGGAGAGGAAGAGAGAGGATTGTAGTGCGGGGTTGATTTTAAACTGCGGCGTTGGCGACATTAAAACTGGGAGCAGTTGGGACGACGATGGGCGGCGGAGCCTGGTCAAAGGGCTCGCCTCCCAGTGAGTCTGCATAGTGGTCTTCTCGCATGCCTCCCTGACAGCCAGTGCAGCGGTCTGCTCACACGCCTCCCATCAACTCACACGCTTGCTGGGACGGTACCTGTCGATGAGAAGCGGGGACTCGTGGCGGCACGTAAACGCCCACGGTTTCAATAGTGAAAGCGTTCGACTTAACATGACAGGTCTTTGTTCCAAAATATCTTGGCTCTTCATTTGTGCAACTTGTCATAAGAAGCTTTTCTCGAATTGAAGAAAAAACTTGCGAAGTAATATTTGTGCCATATCACGTGACTATGCTCCGTTTCAAGAATTTATGCTCACTTTTGGATTTTCTGAAATTTCAGATCCAGGATTCGAAACAATATCTTAACCTGCATCATGCAATAAATTTTCAAGCCGTACATCTATCCTGTTGTATTTTTTAAGTATGGATTTGGTCAAACATTTTGCTTAGTTAAACCTCCTTTCCGGTTTATAGGGCTCAATTCAAAATTCTCACCAACCAAGGTAGATGGTGAGTTGTGGAACAATTATTGTAGTTTGCAAAACCACTCAATTAATGCGCTTGTTTTCCTCAAAAATTGTGTTTACGAATGCATTAATTGCAATGCATGCATGCATAAAGTACATTGGTCAATTTTCTCTTAATTCTTGCATGTAAGGATTTATTGCACCTTGAAATATGAACATGTGATGGGGAACAACCAAATTGAGACTTATAAAATTGGAAAACTAAAATTTTGAGATAAGCCCTATAAACCGTAAAAGGATAATCCCTGTGTAATAGTGCATTGCCTGATATATTAACTCAAGTACTAGGCACGAACAAACGGGCTCAATTCTGTGCTCATCCTGGTGTAGTAGTAGTAGTACTAGGCAATGCAGTTGACGGGTGACATTGACGAGCGGCGACCGAGGGAATTGAACTGTGCTCGGCACGCTAGGTAACGTTGTCTAGTTACTAAAGCATCCCTCCATTGTTCATCGGTAGTCAGTATGGACCGGGGACATGAGGGGGATTTCCTAGGGCTGGAATTCTGGCCGCCAGATATTTCAACTTGAAACGCTGAGGCTCGACTGGTTGGGGTTGCCTAATGTGTGTACCACGCACGCCACCGAAGGACACGAGCCTGTTTTTTTAGGATCAACACGAGCCAAGGTCTGGCTGGTACGCCATTGGGTCCTACCATTCGACAATACGAAAGGAACCTTTTTAATTGCCAAACGAATCTATGTGTATTACAATACCCGTATTTTCCTTGCAAATACTAATCTCAACGTTGTAATTGATTTATGACGAGTTGTTCAATTAGAGTGAGTTTGTGATATAGTGATCTCAACGTGGATTTCACATTTCACGGTATCCCTAGTAAGTTTTCCAATGCAAATTCAATTTTAAAAGATGAACAATATGGAGGTGAGAAAACTTTGTATATATCAAGCATATGACCACACACACACACACACGCACGCACGCATAGAGACACACACGCACGAACACAACAACAATCCAATAAGTATAGTGCATCTATTTTTCCAATCCATGCATGTATGACACGAATTCAAAAATACTCCTTCTATTCCTAAATATTAGTCTTTTAGAGAGTTCAACAAGTGACTACATACGGAGCAAAATGAGTGAATCTAGACTCTAAAATATGTCTATATACATCCGTATGTGCCAGTCCATTTGAAGCCTCTAAAAAGACTAATATTTAGGAATTAAGGGAGTAAAATGTAAGACATCCATGGTCCTCAGTTCAATATTTAAAATGAACATGAAACTGAAACATGAATATTAAGTCTAGTACTACAGTACATGCAAATGTTGTGTTTAGGCGGAGCTATGATTGTCGGGGGTCAACCCCTCGACCTTAGATAAAATTGTGGAGCTCTGTTTAGGGTTGTTTAGATTATATTTGTCCCCACCCTCCCAAACACCGATTGGTTGTGCACGCCCCACCCCTCCTCCCCGGGAGAATATCATGTGCCCCCATACCTTAGATGCTATATGCCGATACGAGTTGCTTGGAGCTTGTAGATCTGAGATATAGCAGCTCACATGATGTGTCTTAATTTTTTTGCAGGAAACCTTGATGAGTTTGAGAATTGCACAGAATTTGTACAAAAACTACTTAGATGCCCTTTGATCCCATATCCAACAACCTCGAAGCTCGTATCACCGTAGCATCTAAGATGAAGGAGGACATCATATTCTCCTGTATGTAAGAATAGCATGTGCTACCACACCTTAGATGCTTTGGTGATACAAGATCTTCGGAGGCGTTGGATTTGTGACCCAACAGCTCCTCGGTGGTTCGAATGGTTTTTTGCAGAAAAGCCCCAAAAGAGCCCGGTCACTGCTTACAAGCACAAAGACTACTCAGATGCCATTGGATCTCAGATCAAACGACCTCCAAGCTCGTATCACCGTAGCATCCAAGCCGCGATAGCACCTTATGTTTTCTCGCATGGGAGAGTATGAGGTGCTCCTGCACCGTAGATTCTATGGTGATATGAGTTCACTGAGATCTAATGGCCCACAGTAGGAGGTTTGAATGTTTTTGCAATATACGGCTGATAGAGTTCGGGAAATGCGCAGAAAGTACAAGTACTATGCATGTGCCATCTGATCACTGATCATACGACCTAGATGCTCATATCACCGTAGCGGGTAATTAAGCTACGAGGAGCACCTAATATGATCACAGGGGAGCCGTTGGATCGAAGATGCAGCGGCACACATGAGTCTTGAATGTTTTATTTGCAAAAAAAACCTTTGGAGAGTTTGGAAATTACGCATAATCACAAAGACTACTCCCAAGCCATTGGATCTCACTTCCAACAGTGTAAAAACTCGTATCACCATAGTATCTAAGCTGCGGGGTGGATGTGATATTCTATGCTGCTACCATTCTTGTTCGTAAACTTGCAAAACACGTGTAACTCATGCCGTTGCTTGTCTAACCGCGCAAAGTGTTTGTTCAAAAAAACCATCCTACACTGAAATATCGGAACAATGCACGGGGGTCCCACTTGTCATTAATCAAATTTGGACCTAAAACTAACAAATCTGAAAGACGAGATTCGAACTGGCAACCTGGACTACAAAGCGTAAGTCGATAGCCTGAAAAAACAAACGGTTGTTGGCTTTGTCCCATAACTTGATTTTATACAGTACTTGCATTGAGTAGAGTAGAGGGAGTGCCTTGTTAACACGTGCATGACCGTTGTCTCACTTACTGGTGGGTCCCAGGTCTGCAATATCAATCTCTCTTCTCTCCATCGTCTAACCTTTGCACGGGCACACACGAAGAGCGGCGCTAGCTTGCCATGGTGTTATTACAACTAAAAAAAGCTTGGAAAATAGAAGAATCGCCTAGAACAAGAGACGTTGTGGCTGGTCGAGACGGAGCTAACCGTGCCACGTTTGCATGATGAAGTTGTGTGGCTGGTGGGGTGTTTTTGACCAACTGGCTGGGTCCCGAGGTCGAACCATAGGTACTACGTCTGATACAGTATATTTTTACACGCACGTTTTTCCTCCGTGCCGAGACGTGGCACACCCTACTGCGCGGTTTCTGGGTCCTCCCGGGTGGTGCACGCATATATTCTTCCTGACGTGGGATGCCCTACCGCGCGTTTTCTGGATCCTCCTCGGTCGTAGCGCCGAAGCAAGTAAATGAGTCTTCAAATCATGAAAGACCATCTTTCCCGCCGAGTACATCAGTGAAGCACGGTGGCTAGCTAGTTGGGCTAGTTCGACCGATTAGCTAGGCTGCCGCCACATTTGTTTTTTCACCCCTTTTTTTATCTACTTGCCGGCAGGTAAATTTAAATATCCACTGCGGCGTTGCTCTAGCGTTTGGGTGCGGCAGGATTTTTAATTTTTTTATTGTCAGGAGGAGGCGTGGCAGGATTTTTAATTTTTTGATTGACGGCAGCAGGCGCGGCAGCAATTAGTCACGATGACTCCGCCTGTAAAAACCCACTGCTCCTTGATGTGAGAAGTCGTTGAATGGTGTTTTACCGTGGTGAAAACCAAAAGATTCCCCGTTCCTCGGCTGGCTCTCTCCGCCTTCCCGTAGATTGCATTGCCTTTCAGCCGTTTCGCCCCCTTTGCTTCCTCTCCCCATTGCTTCTACCTGGTGCCATGGCGGCGCAGTAGATCACGGAGTCCGAGGTGAGGCGCCTGACACAGGAGCTCCATGCCAAGGATGCGGAGCTCAGGGCCAAGGACATGGAGCTCCGTGAGCTCAAGGAGGAGAGGAGTGCCATGCTCCTCTATTATGTGCGGGAGTTCACGGAGCTTCAAAAGCGGCAGGCGTCCACCACAAAGATGCTCGAGGCGTCGGCGGCGTTGCTGTAGAAAGCGGGAGATACGATAGGCCGTCAGGGGAGCCGGCTGGAGCGCCAGCGGGCCGATCATGACGAGGTCCAAGATCGCCTCAGCCACTTGGTGAACCAAGTTGCCACGCACATGTTGCGGCTGCGCGATGCCTACCGTCGTGCCAGCGCGACGATGCCGGCCGTCGGGCTAAACCCGTCGACCAACCGGTCGACTTCAACCAGCTGCGGCTTCCTGACCTGGTCTCCTTCTTCACCTATATCTCCGAGGAGCTGAGCCGTCTCCGCGTGATGGTGGGGGATGAGCTGGACAAGGAGGGGTTGCGGGTTTCCGTCGCCGTTGCCGGGCGAATCCTTTCAGGGCTCTGTCACCGGAATCCATTAGTGCCATTGGACGCCGTCTTTGACGAGCTGGCTCCCGTCAACCAGCAGCAGGCTCTGTGGGCGGTTGCACCCTGCATCACCAACGTCATGCGCCTCGAGAAGCAGAGGGACTTCGGTGGTGTTTAGGCGCCCTCTGCATGGGCATGTCCATGTCTCGGCGTAGCATGACCGTTGGATCAAACTCAGATGGTGCAGATCAGTCACTGTAGCACAAAGTGTGTGGGTGTGTTTGGTTGCATTCTCATCTCAATATAGTTGTTTCCTCTTCGTGTATTTTTGTCAACCTACTAGTGTGGACTCATGCACCCTTCATGGTTCATGCACTCTGCCAAACACCCAAAAGTGGGTCGAGAAGGGAACTTTTGCTCCCATGTCGTGCACCCTTCATACACCCTGTCTAACACTATAGGATGTGCTTCATATGTTTCATGTTTCGTGGAGTACTGTAGCACCGTACTCTCCGTGCGCTGTGGACCAAGTTCTGTTAACATCGATCTCACCGTTCATTCTTGACCGGACAGTCCAAAAAGCGGTATTATGTCACATATAGGAGTAGTTGACATGCGCACAACATCATTTGTTATCGTCATATCTTACTACACTAGCCCCCTACTACTCCCACCGCTGGCCAGGCCATCCTTCTACGCACTCATACCCCCTGTTATTCTGCGGCGATGGCAGCCTCACACCACAGTCGAACGAGTGAACCCTCATACTCCTCTACGCGTGGGCATCCACTGCCGCGTCTTCCCCGGCTCCGTGTTGTCTCCTTCCTAGGCCTTGCCGTCGTCCACCGCCCTGGTGTTCTCGGCGCGGCGTGGTTAACGTGGTCAAGGAATGGCTTCCATCAGACGTGGACCATACGTGGAGAGGCTGACAGCTGGGTCCACGGCCGCAGCAAGTGCCTCCTTACTACGCGCAAAATAATTATTCCTCCACATGACAGCAGGGACCCACCGGACGGGCCACCGTATTTCGTGAAAAAAATGTTCCCCCCTGTCTGCTGGGACCCACCAGCTACATCTTTGCACACAAGGAAGTGCGTCCAGAAAAAAACAGGATTCGCCCCCCTGACTGCTTGGACCCACCAGCTACATCTTCGCACGCAAGGAAGTGCGTCCGGGCAAAAAAAAACGATTCGCCCCGCTGACTCCTGGGACACACCAGCTAAATCTTCGCACGCAAGGAAGTGCGCCCGGGCAAAAAAAAACGATTCGCCCCCCTGACTGCTTGG
>NC_057801.1:811088486-811089230 GCF_018294505.1 Triticum aestivum
GGACCCACCAGCTAAATCTTCGCACGCAAGGAAGTGCGCCCGGGCAAAAAAAAACGATTCGCCCCCCTGACTGCTGGGACCCACCAGCTACATCTTCGCAAGCAAGGAAGTGCCTGACAGTCGGGACCCACCTGGTCGAAGTGTATGAAGCGTTGTCATTCTGGTCGCGAACATGTAGTACATTCTGGTCGATGTAGAGGCGCGCACGTGTCGTACTAGAGGCGCGCACGTACAGCGGCGAGGGTGCAAGAAAGAAAATATGGCCACGTACGTACATACGGGCAGGGTCTCGAACGCCTACTTGCGCATACGTACATGGCTGGGTCGGAACGGAGAAACAACATCGTCGTCGCCTTAATGGGGAGCCAACCGGCTGGGTCGGAATGGAATGCATGGTCGCGTTCATCGGGAGGGCTTGGACGGAACAGGCTATGGAAACGAGGCCTGGCGTACCGCACAACGGAGGAAATGGACCTCCTACATTCGGAACAGGGTCCTGTTGATCGGGAGGGGTGTGGCGTACCGCAAAACGGAGGAAACGAACCTCCTACGGTCAAAACGGGGGTCCTGGTTATCGGGATGGGTGTGGTGTACCGCAAAACGGACGAAACAGACTTGTGTTGGAGCGCTACGGTCGAAACGGGGGTCCTGTTCATCGGGAGGGGTGTGGCGTACCGCAAAATGGACAAAACGGACTTGTGTTGGAGCGCTACGGTCGAAACAGGGTCCTGTTCATCGGGAGGG
>NC_057801.1:811089240-811090936 GCF_018294505.1 Triticum aestivum
CGGCTTCAGTTAGCAGCAGTAGCGAAGGAATCGCTCCATCGGGTTCAGTTAACAGCCATCAATCGATTGCTCGGGTTCAGTAACACGTAGCCTATAGTGCAATCGCTCGGGTTCAGTTAGAGCCCAACGCCTCGCTCGGGTTCAGTTAGAGCCAACGCCTCGCACACATGTGCGTGCATGTACGAGAGAAACGCGCATCGCTTGGCCCTCGACCTCCCACCATAACCGGCAACTCCCCGAAATTTTCCTCCCCCTCGCTTCTACCACGGTTTTTACCGTCATGGACGGCCCAAAGAATGTCATGCAGCTGCGTCTCCGGCCAGCCCAGGACGAAAAGCCCATTTTCTGTCATGCTTTTTTGTCATAGAAGTAGGATCCCACCACATCTATGATGATACCAGGTTTCGTCACAATTATCGTCATAGAAGTATCATATGTATGACAGAAAAAAAATTCGTCCGGCCCAAAATGTCATGGATGTGTCTTTTTTTGTAGTGTATGGTCAAGACATGATGAGATATAAATTGTTCTATGAGATGATCATGTTTTGTAACCATTTTCGGCAACTGGCAGGAGCCCTATGGTTGTCGCTTTATTGTATGAAATGCAATCGCCATGTAATTGCTTTAATTTATCACTAAGCGGTAGCGATAGTCGTAGAAGCAATAGTTGGTGAGACGACAACGACGCTACGTTGGAGATCAAGGTGTCAAGCCGGTGACGATGGAGATCATGACCGTGCTTTGAAGATGGAGATCAAAGGCACAAGATGATGACGGCCATATCATGTCACGTATTTTGATTGCATGTGATGTTTATCTTTTATGCATCTTATTTTGCTTAGTACGACAGTAGCATTATAAGATGATCCTTTACTAAATTTCAAGGTATAAGTGTTCTCCCTGAGTATGCACCATTGCGACAATTCATCGTGCCGAGACACCACATGATGATCGGGTGTGATAAGCTCTACCTTCACATACAGCGGGTGCAAGACAGTTTTGCACGTGCGAAATACTCGAGTTAAACTTGACGAGCCTAGCATGTACTGTAACATCCCAAATTTTCAATTTGGTATGTTATACATTAGATCATCATTGC
Source organism: Triticum aestivum (assembly GCF_018294505.1). Taxonomy (NCBI): domain Eukaryota; kingdom Viridiplantae; phylum Streptophyta; class Magnoliopsida; order Poales; family Poaceae; genus Triticum; species Triticum aestivum. The sequence goes on from NC_057801.1 coordinate 811,090,342, forward strand.
ATATCATATTTTATTGCATTTGGCTTGATCTAGAAATTTTATGCAACTCAAGGACCCACGGAGAGAGGTGGGAATTTCATTATTTTCATAATTGAGTTTTCTCAAATTTTGAAAATATGATCATTTAATTTTATTTATTTTATCTTCAATTATTTCTATTATAAAAATATGAGAGAGGGAATAAAATGACTTTCCCAAAATAAAGAAATATTGAGGATTTAATAATAAAATCAAATAATATTTTATTTCGGAGTTTTTTGCTATTTTATTTGAAGTTAGGAAAAATTGCACGGTTTTCAGAACTGCATTTTAGGACCAAGAAAATGTTCATCTCGTTCTAAATATATTATTTTAGCATTTTTAGAATTTATTTTGGCATTTTTAGAATTTTATTTTATTTTCTAGAATTTTTTTAGTTTCGGCAGAATTTATTTAAAAAAAACTTCCAGCGCCCGCCTAGGCCGAGGCCCAGCCGAGCCGGCCCACGTCCCCCGCGCCGCCGTCTCTCGCCTGGAGACCGCGCGCCGCCGCCACCGACTCGGGCCGGAGTCCGAGCCGGGCTCCTCCTCCCCGCCGCCTTGCCCCCTCCCCCAAG
>NC_057801.1:811091241-811115039 GCF_018294505.1 Triticum aestivum
GTCGCCGCCGCCCCACGCCACCCACGCCGCCCCGCCAGAGCCCCGAGCCCTGCCGGACCCGACGAGGTAGCGGCCGTTCGCCGCCGCCGTTTTTTTAGAAAACCGATTCGGTTTTTTAGAAACCCTAGCTCATTTTTTTAGATCGGTTCACCGGTTTTCCTGGTTTATCTATTTAACAGACGTTCATCCGTATGTTCGTTTTAAAGAACAGTTTTCGTCGTTTAGCCGCAGAAAACGAATGTTCGTTCATTAGCCTGTTCGCCAATTTTTCTTTTTCTCGGATTTTCCGTGATTATTCCAGATCGTGATTTCTGATCCGATTTTACTTTTAGTGTTTCTTTTTGCTCGTTTATCAGAATCAGGAAATTCAACCGCCTAGAGTTTCATATCGAAACCCTCTTTCCGTTTAACCAACTCAAACAAGTTTTTGCTACTGTAAAATTTGACTTAGGTCCAGAATAGTAAACAAAGCTTGTTTCTTTTGCCCTTTGAGTTTCGTTGCTTCGTTTGATTTGATTCTTTTTGCAAATCGGAGTTCTTAAGTTGAACTTTCTGGTTAGATCTCCTATTTGAGTTTTACCTGTGCATTAGATTAGTACTTATTGTATGCTTGTTCGTTTGCGATAGAGTACCCGGAGTGCGCCGCTTGCTACTTTGAATCTCTAGGTTTCATGGATCATCAGCAAGGCAAGTAACACTTTGATCATACCCCTTTACTACCCAGTTTTATTGCATTAGATCAATCCTCAAACAATTGCATGATTAGGATCTGATTAATATGTGGGTTTTGGGATGTAGATGAGGTAGTACCTATTACCTGTTTATTATCAAACCCTTGGGAGTTACTTCTGCGTTTGCTTATATTGCTATGCTATGCTAGTAGACGTGGATTGGGTGAGTGTATCCCTGACAGATGTGAGATTGTTATTTTAATGGTTTATTTTAAGGTGGCAACTTTAATACACATCTGGGTGGATTGAGGCACCTGGGATTCCAGTGATTGCATGTTTTCTTTATGGACCACCACCCAGGCTCAAAGGGATCATGAGATTATTCATGCTAGAAACTTCCCTGTGCAGCCACAAGCCACTATGGGCTCTAGCATAGTTGATTAAGTCTTGCGAACTCTTACAGTGGTAGACTGGCAGATGTAGGGGAAAGTAGGTGTAACTGTCTACCCAATCGTAAGGTGCTAGCGCTTCTGAAAGACTATGTCTCGGTCATCCGTTCCTCAAACACCATGTAGTGCAAGAAATCTAATGGGCGAGATCGAGTCTTGTGGGGAAAAGTGGGCAAACCTCTGCAGAGTGTATAAGCTAATCATGGTTAGCCGTGACCCCGGTTATGGACGTTTTGAGTATCTAGTATCTGGATTATCATGTGAATCTCATCATGTTACTTTAATTTAATTTTGTTGGGTTTAATGATGATGCTTAATTGGGATTGAGAGGGTGTCTACCTTCTGAATGTTTAACAACCACCATGATAGTTAAATAAAATTTATTCCTTTGCAGTAGGGAAAAATTGGCTTTATGCAAAACTGTAACCATAGAGATTTCGACCAGCCATATATGCATGTAGTATAGCATTATTCTGTTCATTACTCTCTATGTCTTACATTGCCAGCATATTCCATGTGCGGACCCGTTTTTGGGCTGCAACATTCATGTTGCAGACTTTTCAGACGACGAGTAAGGTGCCTTTAGGTCAAGGTTCTATACTCAGTGATGCTGTTGGAGTTGATAGACTCACTTATCTTCCAAGCCTTCCGCCGTTATCGTTGTTAGATGTCCTTAAGCCATATTTATTGTAATAAGCTCTCTTTTTGAGACATTCGATGTAATAAGTGTGTGATTGCTACTCTGTTATAAATCCTTCAAGTACTGTGCGTGTCAGCATTACTGATCCAGGGATGACACTAAAGCACAGAGATCAGACTGTTTGAGGTCTGATCACTACAAGATGGTATCAGAGCACATGCTGACTGTAGGACATGACCACTAAGGTAAAGCCCTAGATCACTACTCACTCTTCTCATTTCTGACTCCTTGTCTTTTCTACTCTTTTAGGATGGCGGATGCAAGGAACAAGTTCACGCAAATGGATGAAGATACACCCTTTGGACTCCACTTAAAGGAAGTCACTATAGTACCAAGCTTCACCGAGACCTACATCGCCACTCTACCAGAAGAGGAGCGTTGGATGATTCAAGTTCAAGTTCCAGGAAGGACGTTCATGCCCGTCACTGAACCCATAGGGTTTTCCTTTGATGCACCAACCTGGAGTTTAGGAAAGAGCATGGCAGCTCACATCACAATGGGACGCATTGGATAAGTTTACCACAAGGATCTCAAGGATACTATTTATCAGATTTGTGGGTGCTGAGATGAGCAATGGGAGATGATCAGCACCAGGAAGGATAGATCAATTGCAGCTTTCATCCAGGAGTTAAACCAGTACATTCGCCGCCAGGAGAACCAGATGTGCGCAGGCATGATAGATCTTAAGAAGGCTATGACCAAGATCATGGAACTGGAGGAAGAACTCAAGTCTACACGCGATGGGTATGAGGAGGAAATAGCAACACTCGTGGAGAAGAATGAAGATCTGAAGAAGAAGCTAAAGGTGTTTATGGGATTTCCCGCGACTAAAGGAGAAGATGATGATTGCACTTGCCCGGAGAATGCTATATCTTGAGCTTGCGTTGATTTTCCTTGAAGAGGAAAGGGTGATGCAGCACAGTAGCGTAAGTATTTCCCTCAGTTTTTGAGAACCAAGGTATCAATCCAGTAGCAGGCTCCTCAAAAGTCCCACGCAAATACACAAACAAACAAAGAACTCGCAACCAACGCAATAAAGGGGTTATCAATCCCTTCACGACCACTTGCGAAAGTGAGATCTAATAGAGATAGTATGATAAGATAAATATATTTTTGGTATTTTATAATATAGATGCAAAAAGTAAAGATGCAAATAAAGGTAGATTGGAAACAAATATGATAAGAGATAGATCCGGGGCCATAGGTTTCACTAGAGGCTTCTCTCAAGATAGCATAAGTATTACGGTGGGTGAACAAATTACTGTCGAGCAATTGATAGAAAAGAGAATAATTATGAAATTATCTAGGCATGATCATGTATATAGGCATCACATCCGCAACAAGTAGACCGACTCCTACCTGCATCTACTACTATTACTCCACACATCGACCGACTCCTACCTGCATCTAGAGTATTAAGTTCACAAAGAACAGAGTAACGCATTAAGCAAGATGACATGATGTAGAGGGATAAACTCATGCAATATGATATAAACCCCATCTTTTTATCCTCAATGGCAACAATACAATACGTGCCTTGCAACCCTTTCTGTCACTGGGTAAGGACACTACAGGATTGAGCCCAAAGCTAAGCACTTCACCCATGGCAAGAAATATCAATCTAGTAGGCCAAACCAAACTGATAATTCAAAGAGACTTGCAAAGATAACTCAATCATACATAAAAGAATTCAGAGGAGATTCAAATATTTCTCATAGATAAACTTGATCATAAACCCACAATTCATCGGATCTCGACAAACACACCGCAAAAAGAGATTACATCGAATATATCTCCACAAGAGAGGGGGAGAACATTGTATTGAGATCCAAAAAGAGAGAAGAAGCCATCTAGCTAATAACTATGGACCCGAAGGTCTTGATAAACTACTCACAACTCATCGGAAGGGCTATGGTGTTGATGTAGAAGCCTTCCATGGTCGATTGCCCCTCCGGCAGAGCGCCGGCGAAGGCTCCAAGATGGGATCTCCCGGATACAGAAGGTTACGGCAGTGGAAATTGTGTTTCGGGTGCTCCCTGGATGTTTTCGGGGTACGTAGGCTTATATAGGAGGAAGAATTACGTCGGTAGCCGCCCGAGGGGCCCACGAGACAGGGGGGCACGCCCTATAGGGGGACGCGCCCTACCCTCTAGTGGCCGCCTCGGCTGCTTCTTGACTTGCACTCCAGGTCCTCTGGATAACGTTCGTTCCAAAAATCACGCTTCCGAAGGTTTCATTCCGTTTGGACTCCGTTTGATATTCCTTTTCTTCGAAATACTGAATTAGGCAAAAAAACAGCAATACGGGCTGGGCCTCCGGTTAGTAGGTTAGTCCCAAAAATGATAATAATGTGTAAAATAAAGCCCATAAACATCCAAAAGGGGTAATATAATAGCATGGAACAATAAAAAAATATAGATACGTTGGAGACGTATCAGAGAACTACATCATCATCGACGACACCGACTCGGACCTAGACAATAGCGATGATGACTATGTTGATGAAGCTGGAGCAGATATTATGGAGTCTTCAACGGAGCAGTTTTTCTAGTCGACCACCATAACAGTAGTAGTATTCCCCCATGAATCTAGTATAGTCTGAGCACTTTTGTAACGATAGTTAGACCGTTGTATGCCCTTGTTTGAATTGAACGAAGTGTTATTGTTTACATTTATCTCATGTGCATATGGGTAGTGTTTTCTCTCTAGACCTCATTCTATTCTGTATTCTCATGTTTTCTAAACCCTCATATGCCTCCGAGACGTGACAATGGATTTGCTTTCCCACCGGAACTCACCAAGTTGATCCAGCAGCAGAAATGCATTGATGCAGTTACTAGTCCAGAATCAGAATCAGGGGAACAACAACAACAACAACAACAACAACCCACCACCACCACCACCTGTTGATCACTTAACTCATTTCCTTAGACTATATCAGCCGGTGTTCTCCAGTAGCACTGAGCCGATAGTTGCAGATGATTGGCTCCGCAAGACAGGGAGAGATTTGACCACTGCAGGATGCACGGATGCGGAAAAGGTGCGTTTTGCTGCACATCAGCTAGATGGACCCGCACCATCATGGTGGGAGAATTTCACAACCACGTATCCTATCGACACTGTCACATGGGATCAGTTTCAGCAGGCTTTCCGTACTGCCCATGTTTCAGCAGGAGCTATGGCCATGAAGAAGCGTGAGTTTCGCAACTTGCACCAAGGAGGGCGTATTGTTGGCTAGTACGTGGATGACTTTAGTAAGCTAGCACGTTATGCCCCAAATGACGTTGCTACAGACGCAGCTAAGCAGGAGAAGTTTCTGGAAGGACTGAATGATGAGCTGAGCATGCAGTTGATGGTAGCAACCTTCAACAACTACCAGGAGTTGGTAGATCATGCTCTCATGATTGAAGGGAAGCAGCAGCAGATTGACAACCGCAAGAGGAAGTATGGACAAGGGAAGTACAATTCTGGAGTTCAGCAGAAGCCTCGTTTTACCCCAACATCGGGAGGACATTTTCAGCATACCCATGGAGGAGGGATCTCACATAATCATAATGGCCTCAAAATTGTGAATGGGAATGGAGGAATCAATGGTCAGAACCGTACCAACCCATCTACCCCAGCCAAGAGAGATCTGAGCCAAGTCACTTGCTATAAGTGTCAGAAGACTGGACATTATGCCAATGAATGTGCTGAAGCCCATAATGGAAATGGCAATGGAAGCTCTGGGAAGAAGCCGAATCCTTTCAACACGGGACAGGTGAACCACGTTAACGTGGAGGAGGTTGAAGCCCAGCCAGATGCAGTAATAGGTAAGATTTTGGTTAAGTCATTTACTGCAATCGTTCTTTTTGATACTGGTGCATCGCATTCATACATATCAAGGGGATTTGTGGATAAGTATACTTCCCACCAAGGTTCTTAGAACACCTATGTTAGTAAGCTCACCAGGAGCGGAGTACATGGCCAGTCAAGGATGTTTTCAAGTGCAATTGAGTATAGGTAGGCATGTTTTCCCCTCGGATTTAATCATTTTGGAATCCCAAGGTTTGGATGTGATTCTGGGTATGGATTGGCTATCGATGTATGGAGGAAACATTGATTGCGCCAGTAAGTCGATTTTGCTTACCATCCCAGTAGGGAGAAGGATCAAATACGTATCACGGCATGAGCCGAAGAGGGCCCAAGTAAATTCCTTATCAGGAGTGGTACAGAAGGAAGTACCAGTGGTGAAAGATTTCCCTGATGTATTTCCAGAGGAGTTGCCAGGCATGCCACCGGATAGAGACATTGAGTTTTTGATTGAGCTTTTGCCAGGCACACACTATTAGGGAAAACCTTATACACAGAATCTTACCAGTAGTGCTTGTTAAAATGAGGCGCTACTGCTACTTAGCAGTAGCACGTCGGCTAAAACGGTGCTACTGTTACCCGGTTAGCAGTAGCGCGACAGGAACAGAACGCGCTACTACTATAATTGCCACACTGTTCCCGACGTGCTAGGTATAGTAGTAGCACCCTTCTATAAACAGCGTGACTACTATGGATTTTAGCAGCAGCGCATTTTGCCTCCCCACGCTACTGTTAAAGCTATTTTCACCTAACCCCCCGCGCGGCCTAATTCCCTCTCCTCTGCTTCCTCCCCCAATTCCCCACTCTCTCTTCTCCCCCTCGTCTCCTCTGCCCTTGCCCCTCCCCTCGCCCTTGCCGGAGGCCCTGCCCTCGCTCTCCGCCGGAGTCTGCCCCTCGATGTTGTCGCGCGCCTGTGCCTCCTCCTCCTCGATCCTGACCTTGCCAGAGCCCCTGCCCTCGCTCTCCGCCGTCGTCTCCCTCAACCCGCCTCGCCGCCGTCTCCCCAACCCTGCCTCACCGCCGTCTCCCCTGACCCCGCCTCGCCGCGCCTCGGTGCCGCCGTCTCCCCCGACCCCATCTCTCTCCCCGCCCTCTATAAGCACTCTCCCCTTCCGATCCCTCTTCTCTGCTTAGTATGAACCCTAGCTATTTAGTGCTAGTTAGTATGAACCCTAGGCTATTTTTAGTGCTAGTTAGTTAATTACAATTAGTATTAACCCTATTTAATTAGGTAGTACGAACCCTAGTTAAAAAATGGATACTTATATGGTAATTAGGGCAGTAGTCCCTAGGTACTAATTAGTTAGTAAGAACTAGGTACTAATTAGGTACTCCCTCTGTAAACTAATATAAGAGTTTTTAGGACACTATTCTAGTGATCTAAACATTCTTATATTAGTTTACAGAGGGAGTACTAGTTTATTTTAATTTGAAGTAAGTTTATTTTTAGTAAGAACTAATTGAATTAATAGAACTAGTTAGTAAGAACTTGTTGCTATTTTTTTAGTTAAAGCAATTTTTCCCGCATCGACGTGGACGATACCTATCCCGCATCCTCGTCGTCCAGTCGGCGGAGGACGACACCTGCTTTACCAGACGGGCCATGTCCGGGACTGGGCTCCGCCGGGGTGGTACTGGGAGGCGCTACCTACCGAGGGGCGCAGGTTGGTGAGGAGCCAGCCTGTCATTGACCCGAACCTTCTTTGGTGGCGGTCGCATGGGCCAGTGACGGTCCAGAGGCTCGAGGACCCCGCAGAGGTGGTGCGTCACTGTGTCAGTGAGGAGGACGCGCACGTCCGTTGCTACTTGTTTGCGTTGGAGCACAGGTTCTCCAATACCTGGTAGGTTCTCGAGGGATTTCACTGGAGCTATGATCCCATGATGGTTCCTTCTCTGTGGGTGTCCACCACCCGCGCCGATACCCGTCGTGTGCTAGGGTTTTAGTTGTATTAGTGATGTTATATGTATGACACTATTCGGGATGTATTAGTTGTAATATTTGATGATATACGGACGCATGAGATGATTTACTTTTGCTTATTGAATGCAAGCTAATTTGAGTCCTATAAGATATTTTGAAATGTATATCTTGTGTTGCTCAAATAGGATATATGCTTGCCCAAGTGGCCGGTCATGTTTGCAGGTTACACCTCCGAGTGGCCTATTTTTTGCCGGAGTGTTGATTCATTTCCGCTCCGGCAAATTTCAGGCGCTCGATATGTCCTATTTAGCAAAGGTCATGCGGGATTTTTCCGTGAATTTTGGCATGACTTGTGCCAGAATATGTAGGAAATATCGAGTGCCCCGGATTTGTGTGTTGAGTATCCTGGTAGTTGTCTTCGATCGATTTTCAATTAATGTTTCAACTATGAACATAGGAAATGTCTGACGACGAAAAGGATTTCGGTACTTGCAAATACTGCGAAGACGAGCGCGGCCTGTGCGACGGTATCTTCCTAGATGATGATAGGCGCTTCAGCATCAAGATGGACGAGAACTTCAAAGTGGATACAGTAAGTCACAATGACAAGTTTGTTTTCATAATTAAGCATGACATATGCTTCATTTGCTTCAACTTATAATTTATTTATTTTTACTATTCTACTAGCGTATCCCCTGCCATGCAAGAGTTTTTGTATTGGATAAGATAGGTTTTAGTCGTACTATGGAGGTAAAGAAAGTTTACTTGAAGACCGAGCATGATTATATTTTCAATGTAAAATTATACAATTCAGACGACTACACCTATTTTGGATGCAAAACATGGCGAGCACTATGCAAGACTTATGCATTTGAGCCTGATATGGTTATCACCTTTGATATACGTCTGGAAGATGATATTGAAGGTAATACCGACATTTGGGTCGATGTGCAGACGCCTCCAGTTATACCATTATGTAAGTTTCTCAACCATATTTATGTCTTTGATATTGTTTATTAAAAATAGTTGACAACTAATTTTTATTGTCAGCTTATTTTGGTGCAAGCAAACATGTCCAACGCTTGGTAGACTGGACCGTATACTGTGTCGGGGCTGAACTCAACAGCAAGGACCTCAGTCATTATGTTTCATGGCTTGCAGATCTTGATACTGTCAAGACAAATTTTCTTCCTGCATTTAGAATTGTTAGTACTGAAAATGTGCGACCAATAGTGTTCGTAATGAACTACGGTCACATCTATTAGGTAGGATGGTAAGATTTTTACTATTCACTACAAAAATAATACACTTCCGTGATGATACGTGTTTGTCACAGTAGGTCGCGTTTTTTGTCATGCATATACATCCATGACAAAATCAAAATAGTCATACCTGTGCTGTCGTAGAAGTGTTCCATGACATTACCAAAATTATCATCACGGAAGTGTCCACTTCCATGACGATAAATCGTGCGTCACAGAAGTGCTTTCGTCAAGGGTGACCGACACATGGCATCCACCGTAACGGAACGCCGTTAAGCTATCGGGTCAGGTTTTGGATTCGATAACCCGTTAACAGCCCTGACCAATGGGAAATTTCCACGTGTAAAATTCTTATTGGCCGGACGAAACACGTGTCAGCTCGTCAGTGGGTCAGATAGGCGCCTATGATATATCGACATGTGCCACGGCCCACCACTGGCCCATTTAGCTTACAAAGCCGGTCCGTTTGACTTGGTCAAAAGTTAATGGGCTGGCCCGTGAAAAGCCTGTTAACGGTCTCTTTGCAAATAGCCCATTTTACGGCCCGTTAACTCACAACCCATTAGGCACTAAAGGAAATCGTCCCAACAACATCATGTGGGCCGTCGAATATAACACCAGCCCATTTCACTTTCCGCCCATGTATGGCCCATGACGTCTTTCGGCCCATATGAGGCCTTTGTATCTTTCGGCCCTTTACGGCCCCACGGTGACTCTAGCCCATAATGAACAGTAATTTTCTTTGTACCCGTTAACGGCCCGTGATTTACATTGGCCGTTTCCAGCCCGTGTTAGCTTTCGGCCTATTGAAGTCCCATACGTTCTTTGGCTCCTTTTCGGCCCTCGATTACTTCCGACCCGTTACTGGCGTGCTCCCCTAATGGGCCAAATTGGGCCGATGGCAAGAGTCGGCCCGTTACTGGCATGTTCCACAAATGGGCCAAATTCGGCCCATGGCAAGAGTCGGCCCGTTGCTGGTCTGTTACCCTAATGGGCCAAATTCGGCCCATGGCAAGAGTTGGCCCGTTTCTGGCCAGACCGTCCTATATTATGGCCCATTAACGACCCGCTATGCCTGTGACGGAATTAAGCTTTTGCAGTCCTACGGCCTGTTAACGGCCCGTTACCATGCTGGGTCGATACCAATTATGCCCGATTACGGCCCATGTAGACCCATTTATCCGACGGCCCGAGGCCCACCGATTACAGGCCCATTTATCAACGGCCCGGGGCCCACCGATTATAGGACCATTTATCGACGGCTCGTAGGAGACCCATGGATCCTATGGCCCATATATGGCCCATGGGTAGTTGCGGCCACTAGCAAACCAGGGAAAAAGAAGACTAGGAAATAAATAAGGCCAAAACTAACGCTAGGCTATTAAGGCGATTGCATAGATTACATTCACTCGGCATCAAAGATCGCCACCAGTGCAAATATAGGGAACACCCTACACTATACAAAAATGGCTTGCTGTTTTCTTCAGCCGGTGGCTACACATTAAGAATAAATTTTGTATTGCACCAAAACAAATTACAACTATATAACAAAAGGAAGGTTGGCATAAAACTTAACAGTCTAGCAGATAAATGCACCACCAGAAGTTCAGAAGCTCAGTTCATTTGACCTGACTGTTACGTTTTCATGCTGTATTGTCCGATGGAGCACCATAACCCTCGCCTTCATTTCCCCTAGGCTCCTGAACAACATAGCAAATATCTGATAGTCTGGTTTCAAAACCATGCATATCTTGACGACATTGAGCAATGTTTATCCTTGTTTCACAAAGGGCCTCTGTTAGGGAATGGACTTGTGTCTGGAGCGCAGATACAACATTGCTTTAATCTTGCATATCTTGATCATGAGGCAGTTCGGACGATATTGCCTTAACAACCAACCCAGTATTACGCAGGAACGTGCTTTTGGCACTGTTAATGGACAGGTACTGACCCACTGCAACAAGAGCTGACATTGCGGTTATAGTTGCCTCACCACCTTCAGAAGGTGGCGGTTCCACCATTTTTCCCATAGCTCGCTGAAAAGTTGAGGTTTTACATTAGTAGTACCAGAACAGAAGATATTAAGGAGGCAACAAAACCAAACAAAATAGCTTTGGTCTATATACAAAACTTATTCCGGTGAACCCATGTAAAATATTAGTTGTATTTTATTGCAAAGTACATAATAAAACCAGGTTCCAAACATATGACCATGTATCATCGGTAATGTATTGTCTATTTCTTCACATTGTATTGAGGGCTAAGGATAAAGAGACGAAGTTTATAATACGATAAGCATAGTATGACATCATTCATATCACAAAACAACTGAGAACAGACAAACAGGCAATTGTAATGTTGTTTGGGAAAGTCCAGCACGGAACTAGATTACGGATCAAGATCAAAGGAACATCACTCCTCCCTTTTAAACCTTGTAAGGTGCAATGATTCGCTAAGACAATTGTGTATAAAATTGAAAAGAGTAATAGACATTGGCTGCAAACCATGCAGTTCAAGGCACAAGTCAGAGAAGTAGTAGTTAAAAGGCATGAGGATGAAGGACTTACAACAGCGGCTTTCACTGGTGTAGTCATGCCCTTCTTCTTGTTGGTGTGACAGTCCTTGAAGATTTCCACAGCATTTCGTTCAGGTACTTTTTGGTCCTTGCAGGCTTTCCTCTGCATTTCGAACAAGTCAATATAGATATGATAATATGGTACAACGAAAAGAGTGAAACAGTAGCTAATTACAAGAGCGTCGCAGTGTGCAATATAGCTACGAGATCCTGTCGTCTATTGGAATTTCACTTTCGTACGGTTGGCCTTGTTCTTTGAACAGTTCACCTACAAGAAGATAGATTTGTGTGGCACATGCGTCAATAGGACTTCAACATGTGATCTGATCACATATATATAATGTACCTGATACTTCGGATCAAACCAGTGTTTAACAAGGCCCCTCCAGTCTTCATCCGATATATTTTCCACTGGAGATGTTTGGGAAAGTTCACTGTTAGCCTAGCCTTCAAAGTTAGTTTTCCTCAATTATACCAATACTATCGCAGAGCAGACTTGAAAACATGGGTGCAAGATTGTCTGGTTGCATCATCTTGGCTATCCAACTTGAATCTCATCTGTTGAAAATTATGGGAGTCTCATTATCAGCAACCTTGAAAGTATGGGACAGAGCAAGACGATATTACTAGTTTCCATACATAACCATACTTAAAGATAAATGGTCGAGGAAGGTGTTGAACTGGGTTTCATCTTTGTCATTCCTGTACTGAATTCATGTTGGGAGGATACGTACATGACACCTAACTGCAACCGCTGCCTTTGATACTAACTTGGTTGACTTTGTAGCATCACGTGGCCTTTTTAAACCTGCCTCAAAACGGATCTCCATTCTTCCTCCTCTAGATTTAGTTAACCTATCGAGCATTATCCCTGATGTTTGTTTCCTCTTGCGCCTAGGTGCTAGTCCAACAATGAACATAGGAAGTGTTAGTGTACATCAAACTGTGAGACTACATATAAAGAAGCATGCAACTGTAACTTGACTCCAGCAACTACCTTCTTGTTGTTGAAGCTCACAAGGTTCATCTGATATTGCCAACTCGTCTTGTGTCAAGAGTGCTTGGGAAGTAGTGTCAGGTGGCAAGGGAGCTTGGGAACGTGCTGCTAGCTCAGTTGACGCACGAGTATGTCGTGCAGCTGGTAGTACTGTGGTAGGTGTTGCAAGAACTAAGGCTGACTCTGCTTGTTTGGTGGCAGCTATTTGTTTCTGTTTGACTTTTTTGCAGCTCGTGTAGCATGGGATGCTGTGTTTGTAGAATTTTCCACTGGACTTTCACCTTCTATTGCACCATCAGTACCAGCAGAATCTACAGAATTCATCCGCTTCTCATTTCCTGCCATTCTGTGTTTCTTCCTCTTTCTCTGTGCCATGTTAAGTCAAGCCGAAAAGAAAAACGAATAACAATTTAGTTCTTCAGAACAAATTTATGCGTGATGCAGACGAACTGAACTTTGATGTTAGACAACCACATGATAGGAGGATGTAATATGTATGAAAAACAGGACGGAAGAGATAACCAGAACTATGATGTGTAAACTAAGAAGAAGACATTTCACCAAATTAGAAGCAATGCAATGGAAGGTAAACACCATATGAAAGATGCTACAAATATCGCTCTGCCAAGTTAACACTGTCTCAGCATAAATGGCATTTAAACAAATGTGAAGTAGTACAAGAAATAAATCATATGCAAGATGCAAACAATATCACACTACCATGTTAGAGGCCTCTCATCATTAGTGCCATTGCATATTCACAGCATTGCATATTCAGAGCTTATGATGTGTAAACTAAGGAGAAGGCATTTCAACAAATTAGAAGCAATGAAAGCTAGACACCATATGAAAGATGCAACGAATATCACTCTACCAAGTTAAAACTATCTTATCATAAGTGCCATTTCAACAAGTTAGTAGTACAAGCTAGAAAAGAATGTGAGATGTAACCTATATCACACTCCAAAGTCAAACATGTCTTATGATAAGTGATTGTTGCAGGTTACACAACAGTAGTAATTTGATGTAAGAACATGGTGTGATAGACAGATATTGTATGTTCTAGAAACAGGAACACGTGTCTTATTCAAGTATAATGTGTAAAGTAAGCAGATGGAATTCAACAAAATTAGAAGCAATACAAACTAGACATCACACATAACATGCAACCACATATAACAGTGCCAAGTTAGAGGGAGCACCTGTGATGCTGCACTAGGGGAGACGTGCGCATCATAAACACAGCTTTGTTGAGTCTCTATGCATGTGTTGTCTTGGAAATCATCTTAGGGGTGTGGAGGAGTAGAAACTGTAGAGGCCCTCCGTTTGGAAGGAGCACCTTTATCCGCTGCCTTGCTAACTTCCTTCCGCTTTATTGATTTTGAATTGTCAAGTAAAACTGACAAGAAAAAGCAATAAAGTTCTCTCTTCAGAACTCATTCATGAATGATACTGACAATCACTACTTTGATGTAAGGCAAACACATGATACCAGGATGGAATATGTACGGAAAACAGGACGGCATGGCATGTTCACAACTGTTTGTGTAAACTAAGCAGAAACCATTCCAGCAAAGAAGAAGCAATGCAAGCTAGACACCACATGAAAGATGCAACCAATATGACTCTGCCAAGTTAAAAGCATCCCATCATAAATGGAATTTCAACAAATTAGAAGCAGGGCATGCTATAAATCATATGAAAGATGCAACTAATATCGCACTGCATTTACTAAAGGTGTCTCGTCATATTGATTGATGCAGGATACAAAAAAAATAGTTTTATGTAAGGACATGCTTAATAGACAGATGTACTATGTACTAAATACTGGAAGGCATGTCACATTAACAGGTATAATGTCACATTTACAGGAGTATAAGCTAAGCAGACTAGCACATGCAGTTTAACCAGATTGGAAGAATTACAGTCTAGACACCATATGCAACATGCAACCATCACACTGCCAAGTTAGAGCAAGCACCTGCGATGCTAGTGTTGGGGAAATGTTGTAATCAACTACGGAGCTACATTCACTATCTTCATCTAGCATTTATTTTTCTTGAGAATCATGTCGGGAGGCTCACACTGCATTCTTTAAATGAGGAGTAGTCCCCTTGCCTGCCTGCCTCGTCATAAGTGATTGATCAGGGATACACAAGAACATTAGTTTGATGTAAGAACATGGTTAATACATAGATGTACTAGTATGTACCAAAAACAGAAAGGCATGTCATATTCAAAGGTATAATGTGTAAGCTAAGCAGATGCAATTTAACCAAATTGGAAGCAATACAAGCTAGACATCCGGCTGGAGTGGTGAACATGATCATCTAGGACCTGAGAGCCTGGTGGGAGGCGGGTTGCTTCGCCACCATCGCGGCTTTTTAGTTGGCTTCTAGGTGATGCATGTCTTTGCTGGGCTTGTCACTGGCTCGGCCAGTGCCCTGACTAGCTATTTGTCTTATGGTGCTCACGGGATGGTGGTTCATGTAAAAAATATCTTTCCTTATCTTAATAAAGACCGACTTCGGCCTTTCGAATACAAGCTAGACACCATATGGAACATGCAACCACATATGACACCGTGAAGTTAAAGCAAGCACCTGGGATGGTGGTTCATTGCGAGCGAGGTCATCAACTCCAGAGCAACGTTTACCGTCTCCATCTGCTGACACTGCACCCTTTAAAGCGTTGTAACATGCCGTGCCTAGCCGCGTAGAAAGCTGGCACAACTTGTCTCTTTTCTTTTTGCTTCGCTTTCGGCAGACTCTGAAATACCCTTGCATAAAAACACAATAGTGAGAGTATGGATGAAGTGTGTGCAGAACTAGTGCACTGTAAAAGTAGCAGATAGCAGGTGGCTGAAAAATAAATGACATGAGACATATGATAGCTCTACAACATTGCATGGAAAACAAAATTAGATTCTACTCCATATGATTTTGTAATATATGAGCACAAGAAATGCAGGTACTCCTCCGCACACCACCACATGTGGTCATATCTAAGATAACAGCCGACTGAAAATAAATAGGTCAGTCGATTTTTTAATGAACTGTCCGATCTATAAGGAACGGGCAGATGGCCTTCGTCTACCGCCCGCCAGTCATTGTTGACGATCTTTCTCGAACCACCAGCGACCACCGGCCCAGACCCATGCCTCCGTCGCCCCGCCCTCCCATCGACCTCACGTCACCGCCATGCTTGGCAGCGCCCCCAAGCCATCCCTTTAATCCCGGCCGACCTCCATATCGGGCGCTAGTAGCTCTAGGCCGCACACGCCCCTAAGATAAACACCAAGGCACTGCTTCCCTGACGTAATAGTCGTACTAGCGCCTGTTACACCAGGGAATGCTTCCGTTAATTGGGAATCAACTGGCCAGAAATTGAAATTCAGGGGGCGACGGACCTCTAGCTAAGGTGAAATAGTATATGAGGAGAAACCTTGTGCATCTCGAGTTACTAGGAACATCTAGTATCAAGAAGAAGCGGTCAACTAGTGTCTTCTGTGGGATGAATACCGTGCAAGCAGAGACGTAAGATTTGCACGAATAAGGGAAGAGGAGTACCTTCTTCGGTTGCCGGTGTGCTCACCTCCACATGTCGCGCCGATCTTCTTCTTTTTACCGGGGAAACCGATGTGCTGGCGGGTGTAGGCTTGGACGAACCCATGGCCAAATTGTTGACTGTGTTGCCATGGCCGTATGTTGGCGGAGGGGAAGCAGATCCGAGGCGGCGAACGACAGCGTAGTAGGAACAGCTCCGGTGCGGTGGAGGGTGCGAAGTTGGAGTGGCAGCGGTGAGGTGCAGGACGGCGTGGTTGACCTGGCTCGAATACGGATGGCTCGGCCTCGGCTTCAACAACTAGCCGTGGAGGGCGTTGCGGTGGACGACGACGTCGGGGTACCGGCTCCGGCGTGATGGAGGAGGGCGGTGGTTGATGGGTGGGATGGGATGGTAGACGGAGGACGCCGGGGTTTCGCGGCTGGTGGAGAGGTAGTTTTGGCGCCCACGGAGTACGAATGGGGAATCGGACGGGTGGGGGGAACCATGTTTCGGTCTGGGACGCGCTTGTTTTTGGCTTTTTTGAACAGAAGATTGGACGCACTTGTTTGAAATTTGGGGAAAGTACAAACTTTGCCCCCCTCCTAAAGTTTGGACCTACTGCGGGTCGGGGGTAGGATGCTAATCCCAGGTGTCCCAAATAGTGGGCGGGAGCGATTTCGGCCGCGTGCATGTGTGCTCAGGCGGCCATTGTGTATGAATGTTTTTCGGAGGCGGTTGCGTGGCGTCTAGATGAAGCTACAAACCTACCCCGGTTTAGACCTTTGGACGTCGGGCCGGTAGGTTTCACGGGTCGGAGTTATTAGAAAAGTAATTTCTTTGTACTACGAAACATTGGTCTCACGCGGTTTCGGGCGAGTAAAGGCTCTTTTGGCACTTTGTTCGAAATTTTGAAACACAAGCATTCACGTTTAGAGTACTCTTGAACTATGAGGATTGACCTAAATAGACAACGTTATATTTGACCTCGTATGTTTGAAAACCTCATTAAATTATCCGCTTCCTTTTGAAATTTTGACACTTGAAAATCCTATAACTACGATTATTTTGGAATGGAGGAGCTAAATTTGAATCTATAATACAAAGTTAGTAATAATAAAGAGAAACGAAGAGCATCTCCCTCTCCATCGCATACCCCCCCCCTGTACGCCCCTTTCACGTATGCACACAAAACTATCTCCAGGTCCTCTAAAAGTAAGCCCCTAGAAAATTCACGCGTGATTCATCTTTCTCTCGCGATATATGCAATGACGATCATTGTATTTGAAGCGAAAGCATGATACATACATTGGACTTCATAATCCACTCATTACGGTCACCGTTTACGTTTACTGGTTATTATACAGTCACGGGCTCACCGTACAACTTTGTATTTGCTCATGACATGACTAGTTGACCAGTTAAACGCTCCACGTGGCACCTCTAGTGTTGCATCACATTATCTCAGTACCATCGTGCCCACCTGTTGACTTGTATCTACTATACATCTACACTATTATAAAATACATAAAATATAAAATACACTCTTAAAAAATAGAGTTGGTTATGATGGTGTGCCTGCCATCCTGCAATATAGGACGTCCGATTTATATCTGACGGATAGGAAAGAAACTATGGCAATTTTGCAAAAAGGTACCCACACACCTCTCCACATTTGCAAATAAGGCCTTCCCTCGTTCATCCTTTTCTCTCACAAGATAAACAAGTCATACAAATGCATCTTGATGTTTTGTGCAACGCACGGGCATCTTGCTAGTAAGAATGAAAACAAACGTCAAAAAAATATTTTGACGGAGGTTCAAAGTCATGACCGCGGGCAAAGCGGACAAGGTGGCCTTGTATTGGTATGTTGAGCCGTCTGTTTTAACACACAGGAGCTGGTGTGGTGATTATACACACACGCACGCATGCACACAAACTCCATCTACGCAACACTCGCACAAACACATGCACCCACACACGCACGCAACACTCACACGTACACACGCAGCCACGCACGCACGCAACACTCACACGCACACATGCACGCATGCATGCACACACCAGTACACCACACGACCAACACACACTCTCACGCTCAAGTGCTCAACCTACATGTGCACACTAGTGCAGAACCGGGCAATAGCACCGGTTCGTAAGGCCCTTTAGTGCCGGTTCCATAACCGGCACTAAAGTGTGGGCACTAAAGCCCCCCCCCCTTTAGTACCGGTTCAGCATGAACCGGTGCTAAAGGGCAACCACGTGGCACAAGCCAGCTCCGGGGGCCTGGAGCCCTTTAGTACCGGTTGGTAAGACCAACCGGTACTATAAGATTTGGGGGGTTTTTAGTTTTATGATTTCTTTTTCATTTAATTTTGTGTTTCCATTTTAATTCTTTTTCGTTTGCTGGTATTTTACGATACTACACATTGTACACGTTATGCATATATATATATATATATATATATATATAGAATTTCTAGTAGAACCAATCATGCATATATATATCATCAATGTCTCACAAACCACCATATTAATTAATTCACACATACACACATGTATAGCTATATACAATTTCTCCTACATATGCATGTTGCCTTCGGAGCCAATGGCATTAGCCTAATTGGTGCCTTCAGAGCACGATGACAATTGGAAGTGGTTTTCATGGGGGCGGTAGCGGGTAATAGTATTCTCCCTTCGGATTTATGACCTGGTCGAGCAAAAATCCCGCTATTTCCTCTTGAAGTGCTTCTACGCGCTCCGTTTCTATGAGCTCCTCCCGCACCTCTCTGAACTGTTAAGAAGGAGATCAATATGCATGTGTATTAGTTGTGTGACTAGTTATCGATAATGGTGTAAAAATTGTGCATAGTGTTCTGAGAAGTGAACCCATTCCTGTCTTTGAGATCTGCTCCTTTCCGACGCCATCATGCGAATGTTCTCGCAAACGCAGAATGCAGACAGATCAGT
Source organism: Triticum aestivum (assembly GCF_018294505.1). Classification (NCBI taxonomy): domain Eukaryota; kingdom Viridiplantae; phylum Streptophyta; class Magnoliopsida; order Poales; family Poaceae; genus Triticum; species Triticum aestivum. The sequence goes on from NC_057801.1 coordinate 811,110,182, forward strand.
CCCTTGCGCCTGCTTCAGGGTCTATACGAGAATGGAATTTGATCATAAAATAATTAATCAAGCATGATAATTAAAGAGATGGCAGCTAGCTAGCTAGCTAGTACTACTTAATTACTTACCTTGGGTCGAAACCATTGAAGCTTTTTTTTTCCATTCGCCTTCCGTGACGCTGATGAACCTTGCCCAAGCCCTGCCCGCCGACAAAGAAAATGAATAAAGGGGTTGTTAAATAGTTCATATCATGAAATGACGAACTAAATAGGCCGAGATATATAGTTAATAATGATTGAAATTACCTATTGACTATCCCAAACAAGATGTTATAGTCAGTTTTAACTTTGAGTAGTGAGTCCAGTATTTCAACTGTTCCGTCATCAACTTTAATGATACACAAGACCTAGTGAAATCTGCATGCACACACGTTTGCATGTCTTAATTAAGCGGGCATATGTAAGCAAAAACATGTAGCTAGCTAATCGGCAAAAATAGAGAATTTGTAGTACAAGACAGTGTGACTCACTGGAAGTTGTAAGGAAGTAGTATATCTTCATTGTATTTGAGGCGCTTCAAGAACTCTAGCATGTTGTCCTCTACGGCCTTTTGATGATGTGGATTTATCCGCCATGTGTATTCATTAACAGTGTTTGGGTCAATGAACCCAATGCCAAAGCGTCCACCTTTTCTCATTTCATACATCTTCATCCTGCATAATACCACAAAAAAGAATATAGTGAGGATAATTACAGGTAATGATTGATCAAAAGGATCACTACAGCTAGCTTGAGACTTAAATTACAGAAAGAAATCACTTACAGACAATAGCAACTGACGATAGATTTGTCGAGTGCGTCTTGATTGTATAACTGAAACAGTTCAGAATACTCAACGGACAGAGCTTTCTCATGGAAGTAATGATCCTCCTTGACATTCACCATGAGGGACAATTGATCTGAAATCTTGGTAATGTTCATGTACCATTGATGCAATTCATACATTCTCGTTGGGAGGTTCTTGACCTTGTCTGGCTCGACCAAAGGTTGGCCCCGGACATATTTCCATTTTATTTCATCCTCTCTAAGCACAGGCATGGGCTCGATCTCAAGGAGTTGTCCAACAGTGATGTTGAGAACTTCAGCCTGCATTATATGGTCCTTGGTTATTACCACATTGCCCACCTCAGGAACGTAAACTATTTGCCCACAATAATATTGGGCGCGCGTACTGTCACGTGTTGTTGGCACAACAAGCGAGGGGATCGATTGCGCCGCCTGTTCTCCCAGCTGGGGAATGGTTTTCCCGCATTTTTTGACAACTGCTTGTTGTTTGCTCGATCCCGAGCTCGCCTCCTTACGTAGACGTGCTCGATTTAACTTCCTGATGTGGCGCTCATAGTCTGTGACAACAGGCTTGGGAGCTGGTGGTTGAGCCATACGAATGAAGTGGTTAATCGTTTCCTCAGGCACTTTCCCCCTTGGCGGCGGTGGCGGTTTCGGTGCAAAATGGGCTTCCACCTCGGCCTTCGATATGGCTGTGTTTTCCTCCTCGGACTTGTCATAAGGCCTCTGCAGAAGAGGCATGAGGCTTGGACCATATTTATATCGCTTGCCTCCGCCTGTACTTCCTGTACTACCTCGACTCGTACCGCTACGCACCATAGCTGCGGGGTGTCTCTTCTGCGATTGCTGAGGTGGCGGAGACGGCTGACGGGGCTGAGTTGGACGAGGAGGAGTGGCCTGAAGCTGTGCCGGACTTGGAGGAGTGGCCTGAGGTTGTGTCGGACTTGGAGGAGGAGTGGACGTCTGACGCTGTGGCGGACTTGGAGGAGGAGGAGTGGCCTGACAGTTTGCCGGACTTGGAGGAGGAGTGGCCTGACACTTCGCCGGACTTGGTGAACTTGCAGGAGCGGGAGTCTGCTGACTTGGTGGCGGACTTCGACGAGGAGTCGGCTGACGCGGTGTCGGTGGCCTTTGAAAGATGATGCAATCTTTTTTCCATAGGATGATACGATGTTTAGCCTCTCCGAGAAAGAGCTCGTCGTCACCTCCAGGAATGTCAAACTGTAGCTCCGAATATGGTGGGTCCACCACCTCATCAACCAAGACACAAGCATAACCTGCTAGAATCGGGTTGCAATGGAAGGTTGCCTCGGAGGGGTTTGTAAAAGCAACGGCGTCCGCCACCATCATGGATATGTTTGTTATTTTGACGTGTAGCTCGCAGTTAGTGTTCTCCATGATGTCATCCACGGGGTATCTACACAGCATTGCATCATCTGGGGCCGAACCCACGCTGCTTCTCGTCATGGATGGGGCGGTGCTATCCAATGCTGGATCATCCGCTAGCGGCTGCAGCTGCTGAGACCCCCTTTGCTGGGTAAGTGAGTCGATCTGCTCCTGCTGCCGCTGGAATTTGACTGCCAATTCCGCTTGACTTGCTTCTAGGCCTTGAAGGCGTTCATAGTCCCACTTCCTCTGCTCCTCCTCCATCTTCCTCTTCTTCTCCTTCGCAATCTTCTTTCTCGCACGGGTTCTGTAGTCGGTGTTCCAGTCTGAAAACCCCTCATACCATGAAATAGCGCCCTTGCCTCGTGTTCTTCCCGGGTGTTCAGGATTTCCCAGGGCACGCGTAAGCTCGTCGTTCTCTCTGTTGGGCTGGAACACCCCCGATCGTGCCTCTTCTATTGCAACAAGTATCGCATCGTCGGCTCCCTTCAGACTTGCCTTCATCGAAACATTGCCTGTCTTCGGGTCCAACTCCACCCCATGCGCATAGAACCAAGTCCTGCACCTGGGGGGCCAGCTCTTAGTAACCGGAGTGACACCTGCATCCTCCATCTCTTTCTCAGACTTATCCCACTTAGGCATTGCCACTGCATAACCACCTGGCCCCAGCTTATGGAACTTATCCTTTTTTCGGCATTCTTCTTGTTTATTCTCGACCGTTCCTTAGCTAATTCCGAATCCTTGAATTTCACGAAATCGTCCCAATGAGCACATTGGTTCTCTAGTGTTCCCTTGAATACTGGAGTCTTCCTTCCTCCCTTGACGTACTTGTCCCATTCACGATTCTTGTGGTTCTTGAATGCAACCGCCATCTTCCTAAGAGCAGCGTCCTTGACTTTCTGCACATCTGCTTTTGTGAAATGATCTGGTAGGGTGAAATGTTCCATGAGAGTATCCCAAAGCAGATCTTTTTGATTCTTGTCGACAAAAGTAACATCTGGACGTGGCTTTGCTGGCTCTCTCCATTCTTGAAGTTTGATCGGGAGTTGGTCCTTCACAAGAACTCCGCACTGACGAATGAACTTGTCCGCAATCTTCTTAGGCGCTAATGGTTCGCCATTATGTCTGACTGCCTCGATATTGTACTTTACGCCCTCCTTCAACTTTTTGTTCGGGCCTCGTTTCATCCTTTTGCCTGAAGATTTGCTCGATCCGGATGGCTGAAAGAACAAAGATCGATTCGTTAATATATCTTCAAGTCATTTAAAACATGTGATGATCACCAGATGCCTTCTTATATAAATATACCTCGCCGGTCTTTGTTGTTTCAGGATCAACATGTTCTTCGTCATCGTCATAATCGTAGTTCATGACTTCATCAATTTGGTCGTCGCGATCGAATATCATATCACCCTCTCCGGTGTTGTTTAACAATTCGGAGCCGTCATAATCTTCTACTTCATTCTGATCATCATCTGGCCCACGTATCATATCGAACATGGTCTGTTCTCCCTCTCTGTCGGTATTGTCTGCCATAGCTTTTATTTAACTAATCCAAAAGAAATATAAAACAATTTAGTATTCAAATTACATCGTCTCAAATAATAGATATAATCTCGAATACATCGTCTAGAATAATAGATATAATCTCGAATACATCGTCTCGAATAATATATAATATTGAATAGTACATCACTAGATAGGTAGCTAATTAAAGATCGAATACTATAGAAGAATCTAGGACACTTGCGGTTCCTGCGGTGCCGGCGGTGGACACCCAAAGAGAAGGAACCCTCACAGGATCATAGCTGAAGTGAGATCCCTGAAGAAACTGCCAGGTATTGGAGAACCTGACGCCTTCTAACGCAACCAAGTAGCGATGGTCGTGCTCGTCCTCCTCCCTGACACGGCGACGTACCACCTCCGGCGGGGCCGGGTCCCTCCGCACCGAAACTGGCCCACGCGAACGCCACCAAACGAGATCAGGGTCGACGACGGGACCCGGGGCCGGGTTCCTCATCAAGCGGCGCGCCCCTCCAGGCAGCACCTCCCAGTGCCATCCCGGCGGAGCCCAGTCCCGGACATGGGTCAGCCGGACGTCGTCGCGGACGGGTCGACGGCGAGGATGCGGGCCGGGCATCATCGAGAACAAATACTAGCTATATGCCCGCAAAAAGTAACATTTTTTTAATGATTGGATTTTGATAACTAAAATTTCTAACATTTCTATATAACACTAATTATGCTATCATTGCATATGTCAAAAATCTATATACTATTTCATACTAATTAAGCATCTAACACTAAAAACAGAAAACACAACTTCTATACATCCATTAAAAAACTGAAAAACAACATTATATAAAAAATTTCCATACTAATTAAACACTAATTATATCCATCTAACATGCATTCATACATATATAATAGTGAAAAAATAATAATCTAAATAATCTAAACTAATTAAACATACAAAATACGTATATACTAATATATACATGCATTAATTCATACATATGTACGTGTGTGTGTGTGTGTTCATCATGCTTGTGTGTGTGTATGTATGGGCTCGGGGAGGGGCGGCGCCCATGGTGGCCGCCGGGGGCGAGGGAGAGGGGTTAGAGGGGGAGAGCTCA
>NC_057801.1:811115244-811123214 GCF_018294505.1 Triticum aestivum
CAACGCGGGGACGGCGCGATGGGGACGGGCCCGGGGCGGCGACGGAGACGAGGGCGGTGACGGGGACGGGGGCGGCGACGGGGATGGGGGCGGCGACGGCGACGGCATCGATCGATCCGGGCGCGCGGGCGGTGCTTCAATGGGGAAACAGAGGAAGAAACGAAATTTTCGCAAGTGTTGTATATATAGGAGAGGCCTTTAGTACCGGTTGGAGCCACCAACCGGTACTAAAGGCCAACTTTGGCCAGGCGAAGAGGCGGGAAGACGAGGCCTTTAGTACCGTTTGGAGCCACCAACCGGTACTAAAGGGTGGTCTTTAGTACCGGTTGGAGCCACCAACCGGTACTAAAGGCCTCGTGCTGCCACCCCAAAGTTTAGTCCCACCTCGCCGGGCGAAGGGCAGCCGCACTGGTTTATAAACCCAGCCGCGGCTACCACTTCGAACTCCTCTATATAGCAGGCTTCTGGGCCTAAACTCTGCGCGCTGCCCTGTGAGTCTGCTCGGCCTTTAAGGCCTGTAATTACACACCTGTGGCCTATCAGGCCCACAGGGCAGCGCCCCAATTTTTTTATAGTTTTTTTCTTTTCTGCTTTATTTTCTTCTATTTATTTTTGCGTAGTTTTTTGTATAGTTTTTTCTTGTCTGTTATATTTATTTTCTTCTATTCATTTGTGAGTAGTTTTTCATCTAGTTTGCCAAAATTCAACATTTTCAGAGTTCATTTTGTAGTGATTTTCAATTTCACGGTCATTTTGTAAATGATTGAAAAATAGCAAATATAATTTTTTTCTTTTCTGCTTTATTTTTTCTTCTTTTTATTTCTGAGTAGTTTTTTCTTTTCTGCTATATTTATTTTCTTCTATTTATTTCTGAGTAGTTTTTTTATATAGTTTTTTTCTTTTCAGCTATAATTTTTCTTCTTTTCTGCTATTTTTTCTTTTCTGCAAAACTTGATGGTCAAAGTCTGGAGTTATAACTTAAAAAAAACAATGTCGACGTGCAATTAGTTTTTTCCATAACAGAAGAAGTCCGGAGTAGTAATAAGTTATTAAAAATAAAAAAGAGGTGCAATGCTCGTTAATTTGCTTCAAGCCTTTCGGAATAGTGTAAACTGCACTGCGCATAGCTCCGTGCAGTCTACCGTATTCCTGAAGGCTTGAAGCTAAGCAACGTGAGCATTGAGCCTCTTCTTCATTGTCTCTGCACTCAGGGCTTATAAACCGGTCCTAGTCCCTCTCACTTCGCGAGGTGGGACTAAAAAACAGCTTACGTCTGGTTCATCCACATGAACCGGTACTAAAGGTGCTCGTTGGGCCCCAGCCTTACCTGGCACAACCTCATTAGTACCGGTTCGTGGTACGAACCGGCACTAAATGGTGATGGTGGGGCCATAGCCTGACTGGAGGCTGACACAGCCTCTTTAGTACCGGTTCGTGGCATGAACCGGTACTAAAGGTTCGCCACGAACCGGTGCTATTGATCGCCGCCCCGAACTGGCACTAGTGTGCACATTAGTGCCGGCTGAAATTCCAACCGGCACTATTGTGCTTCACATTTGACCCTTCGCCACGACCCGGTACTAAACGGGGTGCGCTGGCGCAGGTGCGGTGCGGCCAGTTTAGTCCCACCTCGCTAGCCGAGAGGAGACCACACTGGTTCAATTATAAACCCCCTTGTGGTCGCTCTCTCGAGCTCCTCTCCAAAGCAGGCCTACTGGGCCTACATGTTCTTTGCTGCCCTTTGGGCCCACTTGGCCTTTGCGGGCCTGCAACCTGGCCCAACAACAGGTTGGGTTTCTAGTCGTATGCAGGTCGCTCTGGCCTAGTAGGCGGGCTTTTTTTTGCTTTATTTATTTTTGTGTTGTTTTTTTGTGTATTTAGAGTTTCTTTGTGAATATTTTTGCTTTAGGTACAAAAAATTACAAACTTTCTGTTAGTGCCCGTAGTTTTCAAATTTGAATAGTTTAAATTTTGAATTATTTGAAATTAGTGTGAATCACTAGTTTGTGAATAATTAACTTTAAAAATCAGTAAAGGCATGAAAGAATTTGTTTGCACATAAAATTTCTTTGCATTTCAAATGCCAAAACACATAACTACCCTAACTATTACAGAGATTCCCCTCTGGGTGTGAAACACAGAAGAAAGTGATGATAGTGAAGCCGATCACATCCCAGATCTTTGGGTGTGAAACTTTTTCTTCGCGTGTGTCCCTTTGCGCCGTAACCATGGAAAATCTTCATCATTTAACGGGATGCTCGGGTCAATATTCACTGTGAATGGAGCAATTTCATCAAACTTATCATAATCTTCTGACTTGTCTGTCTTGTCATCCACTCCCACGATGTTTCTCTTCCCAGAAAGAACTATGTGCCGCTTTGGCTCATCGTACCATGCATTCGCTTCCTTATCTTTTCTTTTTCTTGGCTTGGTAGACATGTCCTTCACATAGAAAACCTGTGCCACATCATTGGCTAGGACGAATGGTTCGTCTGCATACGCAAGATTGTTGAGATCCACTGTTGTCATTCCGTACTGCGGGTCTTCCGTTACCCCGCCTCGTGTCATATTGACCCATTTGCACCGAAACAAAGGGACCTTTAAACCACGTCGATAGTCAAGTTCCCATATGTCCTGTATATAACCATAATATGTTTCCTTTCCCGTCTTGGTTTCTGCATCAAAGCGGACACCACTGTTTTGGTTGGTGCTCTTCTTATCTTGGGCGATCGTGTAAAATGTATTATCATTTATCTCGTACCCTTTGAAAGTCATTATATTCGAAGATGGTAACTGGGACAGCAAGTACAGGTCATCTTCAATAGAGGTGTCATGCATGGTACGTGTTTGCAACCAGCTGGCGAAACTCCTGGTTTGTTCACGTGTAATCCAGTCATCAGACCACTCCGGCTGTTTGGAGCGTAGCAAATTCTTGTGTTCATCCATATACGTAGCCACCAAGGCGGAATTCTGTAGAACTGTGTAGTGTGCTTCAGTGAGAGAATGTCCGTCCATACATATTATTTGTTCCTCTCCTAGCGTGCCTTTTCCATCCAGTCTGCCCTTATGTCGCGATTCAGGAACACCAATCAGCTTAAGGTCAGGAATAAAGTCAATACAAAACTCAATGACCTCCTCATTTTGATGGCCCTTGGAGATGCTTCCTTCTGGCCTAGCACGGTTATGAACATATTTCTTTAAGACTCCCATGAACCTCTCAAAGGGGAACATATTGTGTAGAAATACAGGACCCAAAACGTTAATCTCTTCGCATAGGTGAACTAGGACGTGTGTCATGATGTTGAAGAAGGATGGTGGGAACACCAACTCGAAACTGACAAGACATTGCACCAAATCATTCTGTAACCTTGGTATGATTTCTGGATCGATTACCTTCTGAGAGATTGCATTGAGAAATGCACATAGCTTCACAATGGCTAATCGAACGTTTTCCGGTAGAAGCCCCCTTAATGCAACGGGAAGCAGTTGCGTCATAATCATGTGGCAGTCATGAGACTTTAGGTTCTGGAACTTTTTCTCTGCCATGTTTATTATTCCCTTTATATTCGACGAGAAGCCAGACGGTACCTTAATACTGAGCAGGCATTCAAAGAAGATTTTCTTCTCTTCTTTGGTAAGAGCGTAGCTTGCATGACCCTGATGTATGCCGTCTTCTCCGTGCATATGTTGCTGGTCCTCCCATGCCTCAGGTGTATCTTTTGTCTTCCCATACACGCCCAAGAAGCCAAGCAGGGTCACGCAAAGATTCTTCGTCACGTGCATCACGTCGATTGCGGAGCGGACCTCTAGGTCTTTCCAATATGGCAGGTCCCAAAATATAGATTTCTTCTTCCACATGGGTGCGCGTCCGTCAGCGTCCTTCGGAACAGGTTGTCCACCAGGACCCTTTCCAAATATCACCTTCAAATCCTTGACCATATCATGTACATCAGCACCAGTACGGTGGCGAGGCTTCGTCCGGTGATCCGCCTCACCTTTGAAATGCTTGCCTTTCTTTCTTACGGGATGCCTGCTCGGAAGAAATCGACGATGTCCCAGGTACACATTCTTCTTACAACTATTCAAATATATACTGTCGGTATCATCCAAACAGTGCATGCATCCGCGGTATCCCTTGTTTGTCTGTCCTGAAAGGTTACTGAGGGCAGGCCAATCATTGATGGTCACAAACAGCAACGCCTTTAGGTCAAATTCTTCCCCCATGTGCTCATCCCATGCACGTACACCTGTTCCATTCCACAGTTGTAAGAGTTCTTCAACTAATGGCCTTAGGTACACATCAATGTCGTTGTCGGGTTGCTTAGGGCCTTGGATGAGCACTGGCATCATAATGAACTTCCGCTTCACGCACAACCAAGGAGGAAGGTTATACAAACATAGAGTCACAGGCCAGTTGCTATGGTTGCTGCTCTGCTCCCCAAAAGGATTAATGCCATCTGCGCTTAGACCAAACCATACGTTCCTTGCGTCATCTGCAAACTCCTTCTCGTACTTTCTTTCGATTTTTCTCCACTGCGACCCGTCAGCGGGTACTCTCAACTTTTCGTCTTTCTTACGGTCTTCTCTGTGCCATCGCATCGCCTTGGCATGCTCTTTGTTTTGGAACAAACGTTTCAACCGTGGTATTATAGGAGAATACCACATCACCTTGGCAGGAATCTTCTTCCTGGGGCGCTCGCCCTCGACATCACCATGCTCATCGCGGCTGATCTTATAGCGCAATGCACCACATACGGGCAAGCATTCAAATCCTCGTACTCACCGCGGTAGAGGATGCAATCATTAGGGCATGCATGTATCTTCTGCACCTCTAACCCTAGAGGGCAGACAGCCTTCTTTGCTTCGTACGTACTCTCGGGCAATTCGTTGTCCTTTGGAAGCATATCCTTTATCATTACCAGCACCTTTCCAAATCCCTTGTCAGATACACCATTCTCTGCCTTCCATTGCAGCAATTCCAGTGTGGTGCCCAGCTTTTTCTTGTCACCTACGCAATTTGGGTACAACAATTTTTTGTGATCCTCTAACATGCGATGCAACTTCTTCTTCTCCAAATCACTTGCGCAGTTTCTCTTTGCATCGGCAATGGCCCGACCTAGATCATCAACGGGCTCATCTGATGCCTCTTCTTCAGCTTCTTCCCGCATTGCCGGCTCAGCTTCTTCCCGCATTACCGGCTCAGCTTCTTACCCCATTGTTGTATCATCGTATTCAGGGAACCCATGGCCAGGATAGCTGTCGTCGTCCTCTTCTTCTTCATTGTCTTCCATCATAACCCCTCTTTCTCCGTGCTTGGTCCAAACATTATAGTGGGGCATGAAACCGGACTCAAACAGGTGGACGTGAATGGTTCTTGACGTAGAGTAATTGCGACCATTCTTACAGCCAGCACATGGACAAGGCATAAAACCATCCGCCCGCTTGTTTGCCTCAGCCGCAAGCAGAAAAGTATGCACGCCCTCAATGAACTGGGGAGAGCATCGGTCATCGTACATCCATTGCCGGCTCATCTTCATTACACAACACCGAATAGACCAAATTAATACAAGTTCATACATAAAGTTCATACAACACTTAAATGCAACAAACAAATAGCTCTCCAGCTAAAGCATTTAAATGCAAAAACAAATGCGATCAAGATCGCAACTAAGGTAACAATTGATCCAACAGCATAATGATACCAAGCCTCACTATCGATGGCATATTTTCTAATCTTTCTAATCTTCAAGCGCGTTTTCTCCATCTTGATCTTGTGATCATCGACGACATCGGCAACATGCAACTCCAATTCCATCTTCTCCCCCTCAATTCTTTTCAATTTTTCTTTCAAGTACTCATTTTCTCTTTCAACTAAATTTAACCTCTCAACAATAGGGTTGGTTGGAATTTCCGATTCACATACCTCCTAGATAAAAATATCTATGTCAACTTGATGGGCATAATTTGTCATAAACACGAAATGCAACAAATAGTTTTAAAAGAGAATATACCACATCCGAATCATAACAAGGACGAGGGCCGACGGGGACGGATATCAAAACCATGGCACTATGTATAACAAACAACGTACGGGTAAGATAATTATTATACGAGTAACTATATATCCAAATCACACAAACATCAATTTTTTATATAAAATTTCATGAACAAGAGGCTCACCACAAGGTGGTGCCGGCGACGGGACGGTGCAGGCATCGACGGTGGTTACGATGGAGATTTAGAAGGCACTAAGTAAACCACACCTACATATGCAAACTAAGTGTTATTTTGACCTCAAATTGCATATAAATCAAATACTACCACATATAATTCCTCCCAAATTACTAAAACCCACAATTAATCACTATATGCGTGCATCTGCATGCACACATGTGCGTGCATGTACGAGAGAAACGCGCATCGCTTGGCCCTCGACCTCCCACCATAACCGGCAACTCCCCGAAATTTTCCTCCCCCTCGCTTCTACCACGGTTTTTACCGTCATGGACGGCCCAAAGAATGTCATGCAGCTGCGTCTCCGGCCAGCCCAGGACGAAAAGCCCATTTTCTGTCTTGCTTTTTTGTCATAGAAGTAGGATCCCACCACATCTATGATGATACCAGGTTTCGTCACAATTATCGTCATAGAAGTATCATATGTATGACAGAAAAAAAATTCGTCCGGCCCAAAATGTCACGGATGTGTCTTTTTTATAGTGTATGGTCAAGACATGATGAGATATAAATTGTTCTATGAGATGATCATGTTTTGTAACCATTGTCGGCAACTGGCAGGAGCCCTATGGTTGTCGCTTTATTGTATGAAATGCAATCGCCATGTAATTGCTTTAATTTATCACTAAGCGGTAGCGATAGTCGTAGAAGCAATAGTTGGTGAGACGACAACGACGCTACGTTGGAGATCAAGGTGTCAAGCCGGTGACGATGGAGATCATGACCGTGCTTTGAAGATGGAGATCAAAGGCACAAGATGATGATGGCCATATCATGTCACGTATTTTGATTGCATGTGATGTTTATCTTTTATGCATCTTATTTTGCTTAGTACGACAGTAGCATTATAAGATGATCCTTTACTAAATTTCAAGGTATAAGTGTTCTCCCTGAGTATGCACCATTGCGACAATTCGTCGTGCCGAGACACCACATGATGATCGGGTGTGATAAGCTCTACCTTCACATACAACGGGTGCAAGACAGTTTTGCACGTGCGAAATACTCGAGTTAAACTTGACGAGCCTAGCATGTACTGTAACATCCCAAATTTTCAATTTGGTATGTTATACATTAGATCATCATTGCATATCATATTTTATTGCATTTGGCTTGATCTAGAAATTTTATGCAACTCAAGGACCCACGGAGGGAGATGGGAATTTCATTATTTTCATAATTGAGTTTTCTCAAATTTTGAAAATATGATCATTTAATTTTATTTATTTTATCTTCAATTATTTCTATTATAAAAATATGAGAGAGGGAATAAAATGACTTTCCCAAAATAAAGAAATATTGAGGATTTAATAATAAAATCAAATAATATTTTATTTCGGAGTTTTTTGCTATTTTATTTGAAGTTAGGAAAAATTGCACGGTTTTCAAAACTGCATTTTAGGGCCAAGAAAATGTTCATCTCGTTCTAAATATATTATTTTAGCATTTTTAGAATTTATTTTGGCATTTTTAGAATTTTATTTTATTTTCTAGAATTTTTTTAGTTTCGGCAGAATTTATTTAAAAAAAACTTCCAGCGCCCGACTTGGCCGAGGCCCAGCCAAGCCGGCCCACGTCCCCCGCGCCGCCGTCTCCCGCCTGGAGACAGCGCGCCGCCGCCGCCGACTCGGGCCGGAGTCCGAGCCGGGCTCCTCCTCCCCGCCGCCTTGCCCCCTCCCCCAAGCCACCCCTTCCCCCTCTTAAATACCCCCAACCCCGCCGCCTCACCCCATCCT
>NC_057801.1:811123699-811143495 GCF_018294505.1 Triticum aestivum
AGCCTGCCGCTGCTAACGCCAGTCGCCGCCGCCCCGTCGCCGCCGCCCCACGCCACCCACGCCGCCCCGCCAGAGCCCCGAGCCCTGCCGGACCCGACGAGGTAGCGGCCGTTCGCCGCCGCCGTTTTTTTAGAAAACCGATTCGGTTTTTTAGAAACCCTAGCTCATTTTTTTAGATCGGTTCACCGGTTTTCCCGGTTTATCTATTTAACAGACGTTCATCCGTATGTTCGTTTTAACGAACAGTTTTCGTCGTTTAGCCGCAGAAAACGAATGTTCATTCATTAGCCTGTTCGCCAATTTTTCTTTTTCTCGGATTTCCCGTGATTATTCCAGATCGTGATTTCTGATCCGATTTTCCTTTTAGTGTTTCTTTTTGCTCGTTTATCAGAATCAGGAAATTCAACCGCCTAGAGTTTCGTCTCGAAACCCTCTTTCCGTTTAACCAACTCAAACAAGTTTTTGCTACTGTAAAATTTGACTTAGGTCCAGAATAGTAAACGAAGCTTGTTTCTTTTGCCCTTTGAGTTTCGTTGCTTCGTTTGATTTGATTCTTTTTGCAAATCGGAGTTCTTAAGTTGAACTTTCTGGTTAGATCTCCTATTTGAGTTTTACCTGTGCATTAGATTAGTACTTATTGTATGCTTGTTCGTTTGCGATAGAGTACCCGGAGTGCGCCGCTTGCTACTTTGAGTCTCTAGGTTTCATGGATCATCAGCAAGGCAAGTAACACTTTGATCATACCTCTTTACTACCCAGTTCTATTGCACTAGATCAATCCTCAAACAATTGCATGATTAGGATCTGATTAATATGTGGGTTTTTGGAAGTAGATGAGGTAGTACCTATTACCTGTTTATTATCAAACCCTTGGGAGTTACTTCTGCGTTTGCTTATATTGCTATGCTATGCTAGTAGACACGGATTGGGTGAGTGTATCCATGACAGATGTGAGATTGTTATTTTAATGGTTTATTTTAAGGTGGCAACTTTAATACACATCTGGGTGGATTGAGGCACCTGGGATTCCAGTGATTGCCTGTTTTCTTTATGGACCACCACCCAGGCTCAAAGGGATCATGAGATTATTCATGCTAGAAACTTCCCTATGCAGCCACAAGCCACTATGGGCTCTAGCATAGTTGATTAAGTCATGCGAACTCTTACAGTCGTAGACTGGCAGATGTAGGGGAAAGTAGGTGTAACTGTCTACCCAATCGTAAGGTGCTAGCGCTTCTGAAAGACTATGTCTCGGTCATCCGTTCCTCAAACACCATGTAGTGCGAGAAATCTAACGGGCGAGATCGAGTCTTGTGGGGAAAAGTGGGCAAACCTCTGCAGAGTGTATAAGCTAATCATGGTTAGTCGTGTCCCCGGTTATGGACGTTTTGAGTATCTAGTATCTGGATTATCATGTGAATCTCATCATGTTACTTTAATTTAATTTTGTTGGGTTTAATGATGATGCTTAATTGGGATTGAGAGGGTGTCTACCTTCTCAATGTTTAACAACCACCATGATAGTTAAATAAAATTTATTCCTTTGCAGTAGGGAAAAATTGGCTTTATGCAAAACTGTAACCATAGATATTTCGACCAGCCATATATGCATGTAGTATAGCATTATTCTGTTCATTACTCTCTATGTCTTACATTGCCAGCATATTCCATGTGCGGAACCGTTTTTGGGCTGCAACATTCATGTTGCAGACTTTTCAGACGGCGAGTAAGGTGCCTTTAGGTCAAGGTTCTATACTCAGTGATGCTGTTGGAGTTAATGGACTCACTTATCTTCCAATCCTTCCGCCGTTATCGTTGTTAGATGTCCTTAAGCCATATTTATTGTAATAAGCTCTCTTTTTGAGACATTCGATGTAATAAGTGTGTGATTGCTACTCTGTTATAAATCCTTCAAGTACTGTGCGTGTCAGCATTACTGATCCAGGGATGACACTAAAGCACGGAAATCAGACTGTTTGAGGTCTGATCGCTACAAGATGGTATCAGAGCACAGACATGACCACTAAGCTAAAGCCCTAGATCACTACTCACTCTTCTCATTTCTGACTCCTTGTCTTTTCTACTCTTTTAGGATGGCGGATGCAAGGAACAAGTTCACGCAAACGGATGAAGATACACCCTTTGGACTCCACTTAAAGGAAGTCACTATAGTACCAAGCTTCACTGAGACCTACATCGCCACTCTACCAGAAGAGGAGCGTTGGATGATTCAAGTTCAAGTTCCAGGAAGGACGTTCATGCCCGTCACTGAACCCATAGGGTTTTCCTTTGATGCACCAACCTGGAGTTTAGGAAAGAGCATGGCAGCTCACATCACAATGGGACGCATTGGATAAGTTTACCACAAGGATCTCAAGGATACTATTTCTCAGATTTGTGGGCGCTGAGATGAGCAATGGGAGATGATCAGCACCAGGAAGGATAGATCAATTGCAGCTTTCATCCAGGAGTTAAACCAGTACATTCGCCGCCAGGAGAACCAGATGTGCGCAGGCATGATAGATCGTAAGAAGGCTATGACCAAGATCATGGAACTGGAGGAAGAACTCAAGTCTACACGCGATGGATATGAGGAGGAAATAGCAACACTCGTGGAGAAGAATGAAGATCTGAAGAAGAAGCTAAAGGTGTTTATGGGATTTCCCGCGACTAAAGGAGAAGATGATGATTGCACTTGCCCGGAGAATGCTATGTCTTGAGCTTGCGTTGGTTTTCCTTGAAGAGGAAAGGGTGATGCAGCACAGTAGCGTAAGTATTTCCCTCAGTTTTTGAGAACCAAGGTATCAATCCAGTAGCAGGCTCCTCAAAAGTCCCATGCAAATACACAAACAAACAAAGAACTCGCAACCAACGCAATAAAGGGGTTATCAATCCCTTCACGGCCACTTGCGAAAGTGAGATCTAATAGAGATAGTATGATAAGATAAATATATTTTTGGTATTTTATAATATAGATGCAAAAAGTAAAGATGCAAATAAAGGTAGATTGGAAACAAATATGATAAGAGATAGACCCGGGGCCATAGGTTTCACTAGAGGCTTCTCTCAAGATAGCATAAGTATTACGATGGGTGAACAAATTACTATCGAGCAATTGATAGAAAAGAGAATAATTATGAAATTATCTAGGCATGATCATGTATATAGGCATCACATCCGCAACAAGTAGACCGACTCCTACCTGCATCTACTACTATTACTCCACACATCGACCGACTCCTACCTGCATCTAGAGTATTAAGTTCACAAAGAACAGAGTAACGCATTAAGCAAGATGACATGATGTAGAGGGATAAACTCATGCAATATGATATAAACCCCATCTTTTTATCCTCGATGGCAACAATACAATACGTGCCTTGCAACCCTTTCTGTCACTGGGTAAGGACACTACAGGATTGAACCCAAAGCTAAGCACTTCACCCATGGCAAGAAATATCAATCTAGTAGGCCAAACCAAACTGATAATTCAAAGAGACTTGCAAAGATAACTCAATCATACATAAAAGAATTCAGAGGAGATTCAAATATTTCTCATAGATAAACTTGATCATAAACCCACAATTCATCGGATCTCGACAAACACACCGCAAAAAGAGATTACATCGAATATATCTCCACAAGAGAGGGGGAGAACATTGTATTGAGATCCAAAAAGAGAGAAGAAGCCATCTAGCTAATAACTATGGACCCGAAGGTCTTGATAAACTACTCACAACTCATCGGAAGGGCTATGGTGTTGATGTAGAAGCCTTCCATGGTCGAGTCCCCCTCCGGCAGAGCACCGGCGAAGGCTCCAAGATGGGATCTCGCGGATACAGAAGGTTACGGCAGTGGAAATTGTGTTTCGGGTGCTCCCTGGATGTTTTCGGGGTACGTAGGCTTATATAGGAGGAAGAATTACGTCGGTGGCCGCCCGAGGGGCCCACGAGACAGGGGGGCACGCCCTATAGGGGGCGCGCCCTACCCTCTAGTGGCTGCCTCGGCTGCTTCTTGACTTGCACTCCAGGTCCTCTGGATCACGTTCGTTCCAAAAATCACGCTTCCGAAGGTTTCATTCCGTTTGGACTCCATTTGATATTCCTTTTCTTCGAAATACTGAAATAGGCAAAAAAACAGCAATACGGGCTGGGCCTCCAGTTAGTAGGTTAGTCCCAAAAATGATAATAATGTGTAAAATAAAGCCCATAAAGATCCAAAAGGGGTAATATAATAGCATGGAACAATAAAAAAATATAGATACGTTGGAGACGTATCAGAGAACTACATCATCATCGACGACACCGACTCGGACCTAGACAATAGCGATGATGACTATGTTGATGAAGCTGGAGCAGATATCATGGAGTCCTCAACGGAGCAGTTTTTCTAGTCAACCACCATAACAGTAGTAGTATTCCCCCATGAATCTAGTATAGTCTGAGCACTTTTGTAATGATAGTTAGACCGTTGTATGCCCTTGTTTGAATTGAACGAAGTGTTATTGTTTACATTTATCTCATGTGCATATGGGTAGTGTTTTCTCTCTAGACCTCATTCTATTCTGTATTCTCATCTTTTCTAAACTCTCAGATGCCTCCGAGACGTGACAATGGATTTGCTTTCCCACCGGAACTCACCAAGTTGATCCAGCAGCAGAATGCATTGATGCAGTTACTAGTCCAGAATCAGAATCAGGGGAAAAACAACAACAACAACAACAAAAACAACAACAACAACAAAAACAACAACAAAAACAACAACAACAACAACAACAACCCACCACCACCACCACCTGTTGATCACTTAACTCGTTTCCTTAGAGTATATCAGCAGGTGTTCTCCAGTAGCACTGAGCCGATAGTTGCAGATGATTGGCTCCGCAAGACAGGGAGAGATTTGACCACTGCAGGATGCATGGATGCGGAAAAGGTGCGTTTTGCTGCACATCAGCTAGATGGACCCGCAGCATCATGGTGGGAGAATTTCACAGCCACGTATCCTATCGACACTGTCACATGGGATCAGTTTCAGCAGGCTTTCCGTACTGCCCATGTTTCAGCAGGAGCTATGGCCATGAAGAAGCATGAGTTTCGCAACTTGCACCAAGGAGGGCGTATTGTTGGCTAGTACGTGGATGACTTTAGTAAGCTAGCACGTTATGCCCCAAATGACGTTGCTACAGACGCAGCTAAGCAGGAGAAGTTTCTGGAAGGACTGAATGATGAGCTGAGCATGCAGTTGATGGTAGCAACCTTCAACAACTACCAGGAGTTGGTAGATCGTGCTCTCATGATTGAAGGGAAGCAGCAGCAGATTGACAACCGCAAGAGGAAGTAGGGACAAGGGAAGTACAATTCTGGAGTTCAGCAGAAGCCTCGTTTTACCCCGAAATCGGGAGGACATTTTCAGCATACCCATGGAGGAGGGATCTCACATAATCATAATGGCCTCAAAATTGGGAATGGGAATGGAGGAATCAATGGTCAGAACCGTACCAACCCATCTACCCCAGCCAAGAGAGATCTGAGCCAAGTCACTTGCTATAAGTGTCATAAGACTGGACATTATGCCAATGAATGTGCTGAAGCCCATAATGGAAATGGCAATGGAAGCTCTGGGAAGAAGCCAAATCCTTTCAACAGGGGACAGGTGAACCACGTTAACGTGGAGGAGGTTGAAGCCCAACCAGATGCAGTAATAGGTAAGATTTTGGTTAAGTCATTTACTGCAATCGTTCTTTTTGATACTGGTGCATCGCATTCATACATATCAAGGGGATTTGTGCATAAGTATACTGCCCACCAAGGTTCTTAGAACACCTATGTTAGTAAGCTCACCAGGAGCGGAGTACATGGCCAGTCAAGGATGTTTTCAAGTGCAATTGAGTATAGGTAGGCATGTTTTCCCCTCGGATTTAATCATTTTGGAATCCCAAGGTTTGGATGTGATTCTGGGTATGGATTGGCTATCGATGTATGGAGGAAACATTGATTGCGCCAGTAAGTCGATTTTGCTTACCATCCCAGTAGGGAGAAGGATCAAATACGTATCACGGCATGAGCCGAAGAGGACCCAAGTAAATTCCTTATCAGGAGTGGTACAAAAGGAAGTACCAGTGGTGAAAGATTTCCCTGATGTATTTCCAGAGGAGTTGCCAGGCATGCCACCGGATAGAGACATTGAGTTTTTGATTGAGCTTTTGCCAGGCACACACTATTAGGGAAAACCTTATACACAGAATCTTACCAGTAGTGCTTGTTAAAATGAGGCGCTACTGCTACTTAGCAGTAGCGCATCGGCTAAAACGGTGCTACTGTTACCCGCTTAGCAGTAGCGCGACAGGAACAGAACGTGCTACTACTATAATTGCCACACCGTTCCCGACGTGCTAGGTATAGTAGTAGCACCCTTCTATAAACAGCGTGACTACTATGGATTTTAGCAGCAGCGCATTTTGCCTCCCCACGCTACTGTTAAAGCTATTTTCACCTAACCCCCCGCGCGGCCTAATTCCCTCTCCTCTGCTTCCTCCCCCAATTCCCCACTCTCTCTTCTCCCCCTCGTCTCCTCTGCCGTTGCCCCTCCCCTCGCCCTTGCCGGAGGCCCTGCCCTCGCTCTCCGCCGGAGTCTGCCCCTCGATGTTGTCGCGCGCCTGTGCCTCCTCCTCCTCGATCCTGACCTTGCCAGCGCCCCTGCCCTCGCTCTCCGCCGTCGTCTCCCTCAACCCGCCTTGCCGCCGTCTCCCCAACCCTGCCTCACCGCCGTCTCCCCCGACCCCGCCTCACCGCGCCTCGGTGCCGCCGTCTCCCACGACCCCATCTCTCTCCCCGCCCTCTGTAAGCACTCTCCCCTTTCGATCCATCTTCTCTGCTTAGTATGAACCCTAGCTATTTAGTGCTAGTTAGTATGAACCCTAGGCTATTTTTAGTGCTAGTTAGTTAATTACAATTAGTATTAACCCTATTTAATTAGGTAGTATGAACCCTAGTTAAAAAATGGATACTTATATGGTAATTAGGGCAGTAGTCCCTAGGTACTAATTAGTTAGTAAGAACTAGGTACTAATTAGGTACTCCCTCTGTAAACTAATATAAGAGTTTTTAGGACACTATTCTAGTGATCTAAACATTCTTATATTAGTTTACAGAGGGAGTACTAGTTTATTTTAATTTGAAGTAAGTTTATTTTTAGTAAGAACTAATTGAATTAATAGAACTAGTTAGTAAGAACTTGTTGCTATTTTTTTAGTTAAAGCAATTTTTCCCGCATCGACGTGGACGATACCTATCCCGCATCCTCGTGGTCCAGTCGGCGGAGGACGACACCTGCTTTACCAGATGGGCCATGTCCGGGACTGGGCTCCGCCGGGGTTGTACTAGGAGGCGCTACCTACCGAGGGGCGCAGGTTGGTGAGGAGCCAGCCTGTCATTGACCCGAACCTTCTTTGGTGGAGGTCGCATGGGCCAGTGACGGTCCAGAGGCTCGAGGACCCCGCAGAGGTGGTGCGTCACTGTGTCAGTGAGGAGGACACGCACGTCCGTTGCTACTTGTTTGCGTTGGAGCACAGGTTCTCCAATACCTGGCAGGTTCTCGAGGGATTTCACTGGAGCTATGATCCCATGATGGTTCCTTCTCTGTGGGTGTCCACCACCCGCGCCGATACCCGTCGTGTGCTAGGGTTTTAGTTGTATTAGTGATGTTATATGTATGACACTATTCGGGATGTATTAGTGGTAATATTTGATGATATACGGACGCATGAGATGATTTACTTTTGCTTATTGAATGCATGCTAATTTGAGTCCTATAAGATATTTTGAAATGTATATCTTGTGTTGCTCAAATAGGATATATGCTTGCCCAAGTGGCCGGTCATGTTTGCAGGTTACACCTCCGAGTGGCCTATGTTTTGCCGGAGTGTTGATTCATTTCCGCTCCGGCAAATTTCAGGCGCTCGATATGTCCTATTTAGCAAAGGTCATGCGGGATTTTTCTGTGAATTTTGGCATGACTTGTGCCAGAATATGTAGGAAATATCGAGTGCCCCGGATTTGTGTGTTGAGTATCCTGGTAGTTGTCTTCGATCGATTTTCAATTAATGTTTCAACTATGAACATAGGAAATGTCTGACGACGAAAAGGATTTTGGTACTTGCAAATACTGCGAAGACGAGCGCGGCCTGTGCGACGGTATCTTCCTAGATGATGATAGGCGCTTCAGCATCAAGCTGGACGAGAACTTTAAAGTGGATACAGTAAGTCACAATGACAAGTTTGTTTTCATAATTAAGCATGACATATGCTTCATTTGCTTCAACTTATAATTTATTTATTTTTACTATTCTACTAGCGTATCCCCTGCCATGCAAGAGTTTTTGTATTGTATAAGATAGGTTTTAGTCATACTATGGAGGTAAAGAAAGTTTACTTGAAGACCGAGCATGATTATATTTTCAATGTAAAATTATACAATTCAGACGACTACACCTATTTTGGATGCAAAACATGGCGAGCACTATGCAAGACTTATGCATTTGAGCCTGATATGGTTATCACCTTTGATATTCGTCTGGAAGATGATATTGAAGGTAATACCGACATTTGGGTAGATGTGCAGACGCCTCCAGTTATACCATTATGTAAGTTTCTCAACCATATTTATGTCTTTGATATTGTTTATTCAAAAATAGTTGACAACTAATTTGTATTGTCAGCTTATTTCGGTGCAAGCAAACATGTCCAACGCTTGGTAGACTGGACCGTATACTGTGTCGGGGCTGAACTCAACAGCAAGGACCTCAGTCATTATGTTTCATGGCTTGCAGATCTTGATACTGTCAAGACAAATTTTCTTCCTGCATTTAGAAATGTTAGTACTGAAAATGTGCGACCAATAGTGTTCGTAATGAACTACGGTCACATCTATTAGGTAGGATGGTAAGATTTTTACTATTCACTACAAAAATAATACACTTCCGTGATGATACGTGTTTGTCACAGTAGGTCGCGTTTTTTGTCATGCATATACATCCATGACAAAATCAAGATAGTCATACCTGTGCTGTCGTAGAAGTGTTCCATGACATTACCAAAATTATCATCACGGAAGTGTCCACTTCCATGATGATAAATCGTGCGTCACAGAAGTGCTTTCATCAAGGGTGACCGACACATGGCATCCACCGTAACGGAAAGCCGTTAAGCTATCGGGTCAGGTTTTGGATTCGATAACCCGTTAACAGCCCTGACCAATGGGAAATTTCCACGTGTAAAATTCTTATTGGCCGGACGAAACACGTGTCAGGTCGTCAGTGGGTCAGATAGGCGCCTATGATATATCGACATGTGCCACGGCCCACCGCTGGCCCATTTAGCTTACAAAGCCGGTCCGTTTGACTTGGTCAAAAGTTAACGGGCTGGCCCATGAAAAGCCTGTTAACGGTCTCTTTGCAAATAGCCCATTTTACGGCCCGTTAACTCACAACCCATTAGGCACTAAAGGAAATCGTCCCAACAACATCATGTGGGCCGTCGAATATAACACCAGCCCATTTCACTTTCCGCCCATGTATGGCCCATGACTTCTTTCGGCCCATATGAGGCCTTTGTATCTTTCGGCCCTTTACGGGCCCACGGTGACTCTAGCCCATAATGAACAGTAATTTTCTTTGTACCCATTAACGGCCCGTGATTTACATTGGCCGTTTCCAGCCCGTGTTAGCTTTCGGCCTATTGAAGTCCCATACGTTCTTTGGCTCCTTTTCGGCCCTCGATTACTTCTGACCCATTACTGGCGTGCTCCCCTAATGGGCCAAATTGGGCCGATGGCAAGAGTCGGCCCGTTACTGGCATGTTCCACAAATGGGCCAAATTCGGCCCATGGCAAGAGTCGGCCCGTTACTGGTCTGTTACCCTAATGGGCCAAATTCGGCCCATGGCAAGAGTTGGCCCGTTTCTGGCCAGACCATCCTATATTATGGCCCATTAACGACCCGTTATGCCTGTGACGGAATTAAGCTTTTGCAGTCCTACGGCCTGTTAACGGCCCGTTACCATGCTGGGTCGATACCAATTATGCCCGATTACGGCCCATGTAGACCCATTTATCCGACGGCCCGAGGCCCACCGATTACAGGCCCATTTATCAACGGCCCGAGGCCCACCGATTATAGACCCATTTATCGATGGCTCGTAGGAGACCCATGGATCCTATGGCCCATATATGGCCCATGGGTAGTTGCGGCCACTAGCAAACCAGGGAAAAAGAAGACTAGGAAATAAATAACGCCAAAACTAACGCTAGGCTATTAAGGCAATTGCACAGATTACATTCACTCGGCATCAAAGATCGCCACCAGTGCAAATATAGGGAACACCCTACACTATACAAAAATGGCTTGCTGTTTTCTTCAGCCGGTGGCTGCACATTAAGAATAAATTTTGTATTGCACCAAAACAAATTACAACTATATAACAAAAGGAAGGTTGGCATAAAACTTAACAGTCTAGCAGATAAATGCACCACCAGAAGTTCAGAAGCTCAGTTCATTTGACCTGACTGTTACGTTTTCATGATGTATTGTCTGATGGAGCACCATAACCCTCGCCTTCATTTCCCCTAGGCTCCTGAACAACATAGCAAATATCTGATAGTCTGGTTTCAAAACCATGCATATCTTGACGACATTGAGCAATGTTTCTCCTTGTTTCACAAAGGGCCTCTGTTAGGGAATGGACTTGTGTCTGGAGCGCAGATACAACATTGCTTTAATCTTGCATATCTTGATCATGAGGCAGTTTGGACGATATTGCCTTTGTATTACGCAGGAACGTGCTTTTGGCACTGTTAGTGGACAGGTACTGACCCACTGCAACAAGAGCTGACATTGCGGTTATAGTTGCCTCACCACCTTCAGAAGGTGGCGGTTCCACCATTTTTCCCATAGCTCGCTGAAAAGTTGAGGTTTTACATTAGTAGTACCAGAACAGAAGATATTAAGGAGGCAACAAAACCAAACAAAATAGCTTTGGTCTATATACAAAACTTATTCCGGTGAACCCATGTAAAATATTAGTTGTATTTTATTGCAAAGTACATAATAAAACCAGGTTCCAAACATATGACCATGTATCATCGGTAATGTATTGTCTATTTCTTCACATTGTATTGAGGGCTAAGGATAAAGAGACGAAGTTTATAATACGGTAAGCATAGTATGACATCATTCATATCACAAAACAACTGAGAACAGACAAACAGGCAATTGTAACGTTGTTTGGGCAAGTCCAGCACGGAACTAGATTACGGATCAAGATCAAAGGAACATCACTCCTCCCTTTTAAACCTTGTAAGGTGCAATGATTCGCTAAGACAATTGTGTATAAAATTGAAAAGAGTAATAGACATTGGCTGCAAACCATGCAGTTCAAGGCACAAGTCAGAGAAGTAGTAGTTAAAAGGCATGAGGATTAAGGACTTACAACTGCGGCTTTCACTGGTGTAGTCATGCCCTTCTTCTTGTTGGTGTGACAGTCCTTGAAGATTTCCACAGCATTTCGTTCAGGTACTTTTTTGTCCTTGCAGGCTTTCCTCTGCATTTCGAACAAGTCAATACAGATATGATAATATGGTACAACGAAAAGAGTGAAACAACAGCTAATTACAAGAGCCTCGCAGTGTGCAATATAGCTACGAGATCCTGTCGTCTATTGGAATTTGAATTTCGTACGGTTGGCCTTGTTCTTTGAACAGCTCACCTACAAGAAGATAGATTTGTGTGACACATGCGTCAATAGGACTTCAACATGTGATCTGATCACATATATATAATGTACCTGATACTTCGGATCAAACCAGTGTTTAACAAGGCCCCTCCAGTCTTCATCCGATATATTTTCCACTGGAGATGTTTGGGAAAGTTCACTGTTAGCCTAGCCTTCAAAGTTAGTTTTCCTCAATTATACCAATACTGTCGCAGAGCAGACTTGAAAACATGGGTGCAAGATTGTCTAGTTGCATCATCTTGGCTATCCAACTTGAATCTCATCTGTTAAAAATTATGGGAGTCTCATTATCGGCAACCTTGAAAGTATGGGACAGAGCAAGACGATATTACTAGTTTCCATACATAACCATACTTACAGATAAATGGTCGAGGAAGGTGTTGAACTGGGTTTCATCTTTGTCATTCCTGTACTGAATCCATGTTGGGAGGATACGTACATGACACCTAACTGCAACCGCTGCCTTTGATACTAACTTGGTTGACTTTGTAGCATCACGTGGCCATTTTAAACCTGCCTCAAACGGATCTCCATTCTTCCTCCTCTAGATTTAGTTAACCTATCGAGCATTATCCCTGATGTTTGTTTCCTCTTGCGCCTAGGTGCTAGTCCAACAATGAACATAGGAAGTGTTAGTGTACATCAAACTGTGAGACTACATATAAAGAAGCATGCAACTGTAACTTGACTCCAGCAACTACCTTCTTGTTGTTGAAGCTCACAAGGTTCATCTGATATTGCCAACTCGTCTTGTGTCAAGAGTGCTTGGGAAGTAGTGTCAGGTGGCAAGGGAGCTTGGGAACGTGCTGCTAGCTCAGTTGACGCACCAGTATGTCGTGCAGCTGGTAGTACTGTGGTAGGTGTTGCAAGAACTAAGGCTGACTCTGCTTGTTTGGTGGCAGCTATTTGTTTCTGTTTGGCTTTTTTGCAGCTCGTGTAGCATGGGATGCTGTGTTTGTAGAATTTTCCACTGGACTTTCACCTTCTGTTGCACCATCAGTACCAGCAGAATCTACAGGATTCATCCCCTTCTCATTCCCTGCCATTCTGTGTTTCTTCCTCTTTCTCTGTGCCATGTTAAGTCAAGCCGAAAAGAAAAACGAATAACAATTTAGTTCTTCAGAACAAATTTATGCGTGATGCAGACGAACTGAACTTTGATGTTAGACAACCACATGATAGGAGGATGTAATATGTATGAAAAACGGGACGGAAGAGATAACCAGAACTATGATGTGTAAACTAAGAAGAAGACATTTCACCAAATTAGAAGCAATGCAATGGAAGGTAAACACCATATGAAAGATGCTACAAATATCGCTCTGCCAAGTTAACAGTGTCTCAGCATAAATGGCATTTAAACAAATGTGAAGCAGTACAAGAAATAAATCATATGCAAGATGCAAACAATATCACACTACCATGTTAGAGGTCTCTCATCATTACTGCCATTGCATATTCACAGCATTGCATATTCAGAGCTTATGATGTGTAAACTAAGGAGAAGGCATTTCAACAAATTAGAAGCAATGAAAGCTAGACACCATATGAAAGATGCAACGAATATCACTCTACCAAGTAAAAACTATCTTGTCATAAGTGCCATTTCAACAAGTTAGTAGTACAAGCTAGAAAAGAATGTGAGATGTAACCTATATCACACTCCGAAGTCAAACATGTCTTATGATAAGTGATTGTTGCAGGTTACACAACAGTAGTAATTTGATGTAAGAACATGGTGTGATAGACAGATATTGTATGTTCTAGAAACAGGAACACGTGTCTTATTCAAGTATAATGTGTAAAGTAAGCAGATGGAATTCAACAAAATTAGAAGCAATACAAACTAGACATCACACATAACATGCAACCACATATAACAGTGTCAAGTTAGAGGGAGCACCTGTGATGCTGCACTAGGGGAGACGTGCGCATCATAAACACAGCTTTGTTGAGTGTCTATGCATGTGTTGTCTTGGAAATCATCTTAGGGGTGTGGAGGAGTAGAAACTGTAGAGGCCCTCCGTTTGGAAGGAGCACCTTTATCCGCTGCCTTGCTAACTTCCTTCCGCTTTATTGATTTTGAATTGTCAAGTAAAACTGACAAGAAAAAGCAATAAAGTTCTCTCTTCAGAACTCATTCATGCATGATACTGACAATCACTACTTTGATGTAAGGCAAACACATGATACCAGGATGGAATATGTACGGAAAACAGGACAGCATGGCATGTTCACAACTGTTTGTGTAAACTAAGCAGAAACCATTCCAGCAAAGAAGAAGCAATGCAAGCTAGACACCACATGAAAGATGCAACCAATATGACTCTGCCAAGTTAAAAGCGTCCCATCATAAATGGAATTTCAACAAATTAGAAGCAGGGCATGCTATAAATCATATGAAAGATGCAACTAATATCGCACTGCATATACTAAAGGTGTCTCGTCATATTGATTGATGCGGGATACAAAAAAAAATAGTTTTATGTAAGGACATGCTTAATAGACAGATGTACTATGTACTAAATACTGGAAGGCATGTCACATTAACAGGTATAATGTCACATTTATAGGAGTATAAGCTAAGCAGACTAGCACATGCAGTTTAACCAGATTGGAAGAATTACAATCTAGACACCATATGCAACATGCAACCATCACACTGCATAGTTAGAGCAAGCACCTGCGATGCTAGTGTAGGGCAAATGTTGTAATCAACTACGGAGCTACATTCACTATCTTCATCTAGCATTTATTTTTATTGAGAATCATGTCGGGAGGCTCACACTTCATTGTTTAAATGAGGAGTAGTCCCCTTGCCTGCCTGCCTCGTCATAAGTGATTGATCAGGGATACACAAGAACATTAGTTTGATGTAAGAACATGGTTAATACACAGATGTACTGGTATGTACCAAAAACAGAAAGGCATGTCATATTCAAAGGTATAATGTGTAAGCTAAGCAGATGCAATTTAACCAAATTGGAAGCAATACAAGCTAGACATCCGGCTGGAGTGGTGAACATGATCATCTAGGACCTGAGAGCCTCGTGGGAGGCGGGTTGCTTCGCCACCATCGCGGCTTTTTAGTTGGCTTCTAGGTGATGCCTGTCTTTGTTGGGCTTGTCACTGGCTCGGCCAGTGCCCTGACTAGCTATTTGTCTTATGGTGCTCACGGGATGGTGGTTCATGTAAAAAATATCTTTCCTTATCTTAATAAAGACCGACTTCGGCCTTTCGAATACAAGCTAGACACCATATGGAACATGCAACCACATATGACACCGCGAAGTTAAAGCAAGCACCTGGGATGGTGGTTCATTGCGAGCGAGGTCATCAACTCCAGAGCAACGTTTACCGTCTCCATCTGCTGACACTGCACCCTTTAAAGCGTTGTAACATGCCGCGCCTAGCCGCGTAGAAAGCTGGCACAACTTGTCTCTTTTCTTTTTGCTTCGCTTTCGGCAGACTCTGAAATACCCTTGCATAAAAACACAATAGTGAGAGTATGGATGAAGTGTGTGCAGAACTAGTGCACTGTAAAAGTAGCAGATAGCAGGTGGCTGAAAAATAAATGACATGAGACATATGATAGCTCTACAACATTGCATGGCAAACAAAATTAGATTCTACTCCATATGATTTTGTAATATATGAGCACAAGAAATGCAGGTACTCCTCCGCACACCACCACATGTGGTCATATCTAAGATAACAGCTGACTGAAAATAAATAGGTCAGTCGATTTTTTTAATGAACTGTCCGATCTATAAGGAACGGGCAGATGGCCTTCGTCTACCTCCCGCCAGTCATTGTTGACGATCTTTCTCGAACCACCAGCGACCACCGGCCCAGACCCATGCCTCCGTCGCCCCGCCCTCCCATCGACCTCACGTCACCGCCATGCTTGGCAGCGCCCCCAAGCCATCCCTTTAATCCCGGCCGACCTCCATATCGGGCGCTAGTAGCTCTAGGCCGCACATGCCCCTAAGATAAACACCAAGGCGCTGCTTCCCCGACGTAATAGTCGTACTAGCGCCTGTTACGTCAGGGAATGCTTCCGTTAATTGGGAATCAACTGGCCAGAAATTGAAATTCAGGGGGCGACGGACCTCGAGCTAAGGTGAAATAGTATATGAGGAGAAACCTTGTGCATCTCGAGTTACTAGGAACATCTAGTATCAAGAAGAAGCGGTCAACTAGTGTCTTCTGTGGGATGAATACCGTGCAAGCAGAGACGTAAGATTTGCACGAATAAGGGAAGAGGAGTACCTTCTTCGGTTGCCGGTGTGCTCACCTCCACATGTCGCGCCGATCTTCTTCTTTTTACCGGGGAAACCGATGTGCTGGCGGGTGTCGGCTTGGACGAACCCATGGCCAAATTGTTGACTGTGTTGCCATGGCCGTATGTCGGCGGAGGGGAAGCAGATCCGAGGCGGCGAAGGACGGCGTAGTAGGAACAGCTCCGGTGTGGTGGAGGGTGCGAAGTTGGAGCGGCAGCGGTGAGGTGCAGGACGGCGTGGTTGAACTGGCTCGAGTACGGATGGCTCGGCCTCGGCTTCAACTACTAGCCGTGGAGGGCGTTGCGGTGAGGTTGCGGTGGACGACGACGTCGGGGTACCGACTCCGGCGTGATGGAGGAGGGCGGTGGTTGATGGGTGGGATGGGATGGTAGACGGAGGACGTCGGGGTTTCGCGGCTGGTGGAGAGGTAGTTTTGGCGCCCACGGAGTACGAATGGGGAATCGGACGGGTGGGGGGAACCATGTTTCGGTCTGGGACGCGCTTGTTTTTGGCTTTTTTGAACAGAAGATTGGACGCACTTGTTTGAAATTTGGGGAAAGTACAAACTTTGCCCCCCTCTTAAATTTTGGACCTACTGCGGGACGGGGGTAGGATGGTAATCCCAGGTGTCCCAAATAGTGGGCGGGAGCAATTTCGGCCGCGTGCATGTGTGCTTAGGCGGCCATTGTGTATGAATGTTTTTCGGAGGCGGTTGCGTGGCGTCTAGATGAAGCTCCAAACCTACCCCGGTTTAGACCTTTGGACGTCGGGCCGGTAGGTTTCACGGGTCGGAGTTATTAGAAAAGTAATTTCTTTGTACTACGAAACATTGGTCTCACGCGGTTTCGGGCGAGTAAAGGCTCTTTTGGCGCTTCGTTCGAAATTTTGAAACACAAGCATTCACGTTTAGAGTACTCTTGAACTATGAGGATTGACCTAAATAGACAACGTTATATTTGACCTCGTATGTTTGAAAACCTCATTAAATTATCCGCTTCCTTTTGAAATTTTGACACTTGAAAATCCTATAACTACGATTATTTTGGAATGGAGGAGCTAAATTTGAATCTATTTTGTACATGACTACATATGCTATTATGTAAATCAGAGCAAAGATTGGTACCCCCATAGTTTAGGTATGGTTTACAAATGCCATGATATCAAATTCAAATAATTGAATGGAGTTCATGTTGATTTTTTGATTTATTTTAAACCACCTTAGGTTGAATTCAAATGTATGCTAGTTCATATGTAGCTATTTATAAATGTCCATTGTGTAACTTTCGTATGTATAATGTGATTTACACACACAACATGAACTATACTCACGTTTATATTCAATTGCTAAAGCGATGCAGTTAAAAATACTAACTATGTGGATCAATTGTGTCGAATAATAACATAGACATGCTCAAATTCGATAGAATCTGGATGTCTGATGGATCAATGACTGCTCCTTACGCGAATTGCAAATATCATGATCCCATCCTAATATTTGGATACAAGTTATATCTTTAATCAATGTGTAGAGCAGTCTTTTACGTGTACTTCCACTCTCCATCGGTGGTCTCTCACACATGCTCACACACTCTCTCCCGAGGTGTCTTTCTCGCACACATGCTATAGATATAACCCTTCCTCCCTCTCGTAACCATTTACAACTGTTTTCACTAACCTTTATCACAAGCACTCTTCCTCTCGCAAACATACACACGCACAATCCTCATCAACCCTTTCTATATACATGGACCTGCCTACGTGTCTCATGTACGCACATTATCTTTACGCATGTCTCTCACGCATTATCTCACACCTCTCTTCCCAATCGACGAGTATGATTCTAGCAGAGCATTCTGTAGGATGCCCCTTAAAGTTAGGTTGGATGAATAGTAATATCAGAGATAAAGGGGTTACCTTAGTCCGAGAACCTAGGGTAACAAATCCTAGCCGGCTTTGTCAGTGGACATAGAGTCCTTCACAATTCTGCTATCTTTGTCTTGTACGACTAGTCATCCATGGGTCTTCCTAAATGTGTCATGGGCCGACCAATGTGGCGCAGGACGGAATCGAACGAAGGGCCTCACCTCGACCCACCGGACCTCACGCGGTGACACACCCTCTGCTCCCACGTCTCATTATCTTCTCACACCCACACATACCAACACAAAAACCACACACACAGAAAATTTCTCCTGGTGCCTCTATTCCCTCCCCCTTGCATATACACACTCAAGGGAATGGAATCTCTTGTCGTGACGTCATATTCGTTTCTCTCTCTAGACCACTCTCATTTCTCGTGCTATCTCTCCCACGCCCTCCCCCCTGTCGGCCCCTCTATACATGCCTCTCTCGAATACGTAATGCACACACATACCTCTCTAGGCCCCGCCAAATGCATCAAGTACACATTCACACATGTTACATCACGTACCCCATTGATCTGAAAAGCCCTCTCTTCACGTTTATTTCGCATACAACATTCCTTTTGAATAAAGTGTGGCAAAAAAATTATTTTAGAGTTTCTACATATATACAACATTACAAAGTTATATGGAGGAGTACGAATGCTAATTTGCATTGCATGGTGCCCACAATGATATTTATTCCGCATTGTGAATTTGTATATTATTATACTATATACAAAGTTAGTAATAATAAAGAGAAACGAAGAGCATCTCCCTCTCCATCGCATACCCCCCCTGTACGCCCCTTTCACGTATGCACACAAAACTATCTCCAGGTCCTCTAAAAGTAAGACCCTAGAAAATTCACGCGTGATTCATCTTTCTCTCGCGATATATGCA
Source organism: Triticum aestivum (assembly GCF_018294505.1). Classification (NCBI taxonomy): domain Eukaryota; kingdom Viridiplantae; phylum Streptophyta; class Magnoliopsida; order Poales; family Poaceae; genus Triticum; species Triticum aestivum. Next base: position 811,142,573 of record NC_057801.1, read on the forward strand.
ATGACGATCATTGTATTTGAAGCGAAAGCATGATACATACATTGGACTTCATAATCCACTCATTACGGTCACCGTTTACGTTTACTGGTTATTATACAGTCACGGGCTCACCGTACAACTTTGTATTTGCTCATGACATGACTAGTTGACCAGTTAAACGCTCCACGTGGCACCTCTAGTGTTGCATCACATTATCTCACTACCATCGTGACCACCTATCGACTTGTATCTACTCTACATCTACACTATTATAAAATACATAAAATATAAAATACACTCTTATAAAAAATAGAGTTGGTGATGATGGTGTGCCTGCCATCCTGCAATATAGGCCGTCCGATTTATATCTGACGGATAGGAAAGAAACTATGGCAATTTTGCAAAAAGGTACCCACAGACCTCTCCACATTTGCAAATAAGGCATTCCCTCGTTCATCCTTTTCTCTCACAAGATAAACAAGTCATACAAATGCATCTTGATGTTATGTGCAACGCACGGGCATCTTGCTAGTAAGAATGAAAACAAACGTCAAAAAAATATTTTGACGGTGGTTCAAAGTCATGACCTTGGGCAAAGCGGACAAGGTGGCCTTGTATTGGTATGTTGAGCCGTCTGTTTTAACACACAGGAGTTGGTGTGGTGATTATACACACACGCACGCATGCACACAAACTCCATCTACACAACACTCGCACAAACACATGCACCCACACACGCACGCAACACTCACACGTACACACGCAGCCACGCACGCACGCAACACTCACACGCACACACGCACGCATGCATGCACACACCAGTACACCACACGACCAACACACACTCTCACGCTCAAGTGCTCAACCTACATGTGCACACTAGTGCAGAACCGGGCAATAGCACCGGTTCGTAAGGCCCTTTAGTGCCGGTTCCATAACCGGCA
>NC_057801.1:811143891-811149380 GCF_018294505.1 Triticum aestivum
GGGGCCTGGAGCCCTTTAGTACCGGTTGGTAAGACCAACCGGTACTATAAGATTTGGGGGGTTTTTAGTTTTATGATTTCTTTTTCATTTAATTTTGTGTTTCCATTTTAATTCTTTTTCGTTTGCTGGTATTTTAAGATACTACACATTGTACACGGTATGCATATATATATGTATATATATATATATATATATATATATAGAATTTATAGTAGAACCAATCATGCATATATATATCATCAATGTCTCACAAACCACCATATTAATTAATTCACACATACACACATGTATAGCTATATACAATTTCTCCTACATATGCATGTTGCCTTCGGAGCCAATGGCATTAGCCTAATTGGTGCCTTCGGAGCACGATGACAATTGGAAGTGGTTTTCATGGGGGCGGTAGCGGGTAATAGTATTCTCCCTTCGGATTTATGACCTGGTCGAGCAAAAATCCCGCTATTTCCTCTTGAAGTGCTTCTACGCGCTCCGTTTCTATGAGCTCCTCCCGCACCTCTCTGAACTGTTAAGAAGGAGATCAATATGCATGTGTATTAGTTGTGTGACTAGATATCGATAATGGTGTAAAAATTGTGAATAGTGTTCTGACAAGCGAACCCATTCCTGTCTTTGAGATCTGCTCCTTTCCGACGACATCATGCGAATGTTCTCGCAAACGCAGAATGCACACAGATCAGTCCCTTGCGCCTGCTTCAGGGCCTATACGAGATTGGAATTTGATCAGAAAATAATTAATCAAGCATGATAATTAAAGAGATGGCAGCTAGCTAGCTAGCTAGTACTACTTAATTACTTACCATGGGTCGAAACCATTGAAGCTTTTTTTTCCATTCGCCTTCCGTGACGCTGATGAACCTTGCCCAAGCCCTGCCCGCCGACGGGTTATTAAATAGTTCATATCATGAAATGACGAACTAAATAGACCAAGATATATAGTTAATAATGATTGAAATTACCTATTGACTATCCCAAACAAGATGTTATAGTCAGTTTTAACTTTGAGTCGTGAGTCCAGTATTTCAACTGTTCCGTCGTCAACTTTAATGATACACAAGACCTAGTGAAATCTGCATGCACACACGTTTGCATGTCTTAATTAAGCGGGCATATGTAAGCAAAAACATGTAGCTAGCTAATAGGCAAAAACAGAGAATTTGTAGTACAAGACAGTGTGACTCACTGGAAGTTGTAAGGAAGTAGTATATCTTCATTGTATTTGAGGCGCTTCAAGAACTCTAGCATGTTATCCTCTACGGCCTTTTGATGATGTGGATTTATCCGCCATGTGTATTCATTAACAGTGTTTGGGTCAATGAACCCAATGCCAAAGCGTCCACCTTTTCTCATTTCATACATCTTCATCCTGCATAATACCACAGAAAAGAATATAGTGAGGATAATTACAGGTAATGATTGATCAAAAGGATCACTACAGCTAGCTTGAGACTTAAATTACAGAAAGAAATCACTTACAGACAATAGCAACTGACGATAGATTTGTCGAGTGCGTCTTGATTGTATAACTGAAACAGTTCAGAATACTCAACGGACAGAGCTTTCTCATGGAAGTAATGATCCTCCTTGACATTCACCATGAGGGACAATCGATCTGAAATCTTGGTAATGTTCATGTACCATTGATGCAATTCATACATTCTCGTTGGGAGGTTCTTGACCTTGTCTGGCTCGACCAAAGGTTGGCCCCGGACATATTTCCGTTTTATTTCATCCTCTCTAAGCACAGGCATGGGCTTGATCTCAAGGAGTTGTCCAACAGTGATGTTGAGAACTTCAGCCTGCATTATATGGTCCTTGGTTATTACCACATTGCCCACCTCGGGAACGTAAACTGTTTGCCCAAAATAATATTGGGCGCGCGTACTGTCACGTGTTGTTGGCACAACAAGCGAGGGGATCGATTGCGCCGCCTGTTCTCCCAGCTGGGGAATGGTTTTCCCGCATTTTTTGACAGCTGCTTGTTGTTTGCTCGATCCCGAGCTCGCCTCCTTACGTAGACGTGCTCGATTTAACTTCCTGATGTGGCGCTCATAGTCTGTGACAACAGGCTTGGGAGCTGGTGGTTGAGCCATACGAATGAAGTGGTCAATCGTTTCCTCAGGCACTTTCCCCCTTGGCGGCGGTGGCGGTTTCGGTGCAAAATGGGCTTCCACCTCGGCCTTCGATATGGCTGTGTTTTCCTCCTCGGACCATATTTATATCGCTTGCCTCCGCCTGTACTTCTTGTACTACCTCGACTCGTACCTCTACGCACCATAGCTACGGGGTGTCTCTTCTGCGATTGCTGAGGTGGCGGAGACGGCTGACGGGGCTGAGTTGGACGAGGAGGAGTGGCCTGAAGCTGTGCCAGACTTGGAGGAGTGGCCTGAGGTTGTGCCGGACTTGGAGGAGGAGTGGACGTCTGACGCTGTGGCGGACTTGGAGGAGGAGGAGTGGCCTGACAGTTTGCCGGACTTGGAGGAGGAGTGGCCTGACACTTCGCCGGACTTGGTGAACTTGCAGGAGCGGGAGTCTGCTGACTCAGTTGCGGACTTCGACGAGGAGTCGGCTGACGCGGTGTCGGTGGCCTTTGAAAGATGATGCAATCTTTTTTCCATAGGATGATACGATGTTTAGCCTCTCCGAGAAAGCGCTCGTCGTCACCTCCAGGAATGTCAAACTGTAGCTCCGAATATGGTGGGTCCACCACCTCATCAACCAAAACACGAGCATAACCTGCTGGAATCGGGTTGCAATGGAAGGTTGCCTCGGGGGGATTTGTAAAAGCAACGGCGTCCGCCACCATCATGGATATGTTTGTTATTTTGACGTGTAGCTCGCAGTTAGTGTTCTCCATGATGTCATCCACGGGGTATCTACCTAGCATTGCATCGTCTGGGGCGGAACCCACGCTGCTTCTCGTCATGGATGGGGCGGTGCTATCCAATGCTGGATCATCCGCTAGCTGCTGCAGCTGCTGAGACCCCCTTTGCTGGGTAAGTGAGTCGATCTGCTCCTGCTGCCGCTGGAATTTGACTGCCAATTCCGCTTGACATGCTTCTATGCCTTGAAGGCGTTCATAGTCCCGCTTCATCTACTCCTCCTCCATCTTCCTCTTCTTCTCCTTCGCAATCTTCTTTCTCGCACGGGTTCTGTAGTCGGTGTTCCAGTCTGAAAACCCCTCATACCACGAAATAGCGCCCTTGCCTCGTGTTCTTCCTGGGTGTTCAGGATTTCCCAGGGCACGCGTAAGCTCGTCGTTCTCTCTGTTGGGCTGGAACAACCCCGATCGTGCCTCTTCTATTGCAACAAGTATCGCATCGTCGGCTCCCTTCAGACTTGCCTTCGTCGAAACATTGCCTGTCTTCGGGTCCAACTCCACCCCATGCGCATAGAACCAAGTCCTGCACCTGGGGGGCCAGCTCTTAGTAACCGGAGTGACACCTGCATCCTCCATCTCTTTCTCAGACTTATCCCACTTAGGCATTGCCACCGCATAACCACCTGGCCCCAGCTTATGGAACTTATCCTTTTTTCGGCATTCTTCTTGTTTATTCTCGACCGTTCCTTAGCTAATTCCGAATCCTTGAATTTCACGAAATCGTCCCAATGAGCATGTTGGTTCTCTAGTGTTCCCTCGAATACTGGAGTCTTCCTTCCTCCCTTGACGTACTTGTCCCATTCACGATTCTTGTGGTTCTTGAATGCAACCGCCATCTTCCTAAGAGTAGCGTCCTTGACTTTCTGCACATCTGCTTTTGTGAAATGATCTGGTAGGGTGAAATGTTCCATGAGAGTATCCCAAAGCAGATCTTTTTGATTCTTGTCGACAAAAGTAACATCTGGACGTCGCTTTGCTGGCTCTCTCCATTCTTGAAGTTTGATCGGGAGTTGGTCCTTCACAAGAACTCCGCACTGACGAATGAACTTGTCCGCAATCTTCTTAGGCGCTAATGGTTCGCCATTACGTCTGACTGCCTCGATATTGTACTTTACGCCCTCCTTCAACTTTTTGTTCGGGCCTCGTTTCGTCCTTTTGCCTGAAGATTTGCTCGATCCGGATGGCTGAAAGAACAAAGATCGATTCGTTAATATATCTTCAAGTCATTTAAAACATGTGATGATCACCAGATGCCTTCTTATATAAATATACCTCGCCGGTCTTTGTTGTTTCAGGATCAACATGTTCTTCGTCATCGTCATAATCGTAGTTCATGACTTCATCAATTCGGTCGTCGCGATCGAATATCATATCACCCTCTCTGGTGTTGTTTAACAATTCGGAGCCGTCATAATCTTCTACTTCATTCTGATCATCATCTGGCCCGCGTATCATATCGAAGATGGTATGTTCTCCCTCTCTATCGGTATTTTCTGCCATAGCTTTTATTTAACTAATCCAAAAGAAATATAAAACAATTTAGTATTCAAATTACATCGTCTCAAATAATAGATATAATCTCGAATACATCGTCTAGAATAATAGATATAATCTCGAATACATCGTCTCGAATAATATATAATATTGAATAGTACATCACTGGCTAGGTAGCTAATTAAAGATCGAATACTATAGAAGAATCTAGGACACTTGCGGTTCCTGCGGTGCGGGCGGTGGACACCCAAAGAGGAGGAACCCTCACAGGATCATAGCTGAAGTGAGATCCCTGAAGAAACTGCCAGGTATTGGAGAACCTGCCGCCTTCTAACGCAACCATGTAGCGATGGACGTGCTCGACCTCCTCCCTGACACGGCGACGTACCACCTCCGGCGGGGCCGGGACCCTCCGCACCGAAACTGGCCCACGCGAACGCCACCAAACGAGATCAGGGTCGACGACGGGACCCGGGGTCGGGTTCCTCATCAAGCGGCGCGCCCCTCCAGGCAGCACCTCCCAGTGCCAGCCCGGCGGAGCCCAGTCCCGGACATGGGTCAGCCGGACGTCGTCGCGGACGGGTCGACGGCGAGGATGCGGGCCGGGCATCGTCGAGAACAAATACTAGCTATATGCCCGCAAAAAGTAACATTTTTTTAATGATTGGATTTTGATAACTAAAATTTCTAACATTTCTATATAACACTAATTATGCTATCATTGCATATGTCAAAAATCTATATACTATTTCATACTAATTAAGCATCTAACACTAAAAACAGAAAACACAACTTCTATACATCCATTAAAAAACTGAAAAACAACATTATATAAAAAATCTCCATACTAATTAAACACTAATTATATCCATCTAACATGCATTCATACACATATAATAGTGAAAAAATAATAATCTAAATAATCTAAACTAATTAAACATACAAAATACGTATATACTAATATATACATGCATTAATTCATACATATGTACGTGTGTGTGTGTGTGTGTTCATCATGCTTGTGTGTGTGTGTGTATGGGCTCGGGGAGGGGCGGCGCCCATGGTGGCCGCCGGGGTGAGGGAGAGGGGTTAGAGG